>NC_091743.1:47082027-47382027 GCF_043380555.1 Nothobranchius furzeri | reverse complement strand
CATGCAGGCTGAACATGAAAATAGTCTCCTACACCTATCTCCTGCAATAGCTTCTGATAGAAAATAGACAATGAAACTAGAAAAGGCTGACAGATCTATGTCACACTGTGAATTAGCCTTCATAGACGCACCCATCTTGACTCATGACGGGGGAAGGCTGTTGTTGGTTTAATGTCCAGAAATCAGCAGTGGACGTCTCGACTAGTTTAAGCTAACTATTAGCATTAGCAACTCCACCACACAGCGGAAGCTCCTTCAGGCTTGTGTTATTGGACTCAGGGGTTTCCTTTAAAAAGTAGCTGAAAACCTGTTCAGGCTGGTTTTTGTGTGACCTTCATCACCAACCTCTCCTTATTCTGCAATTTTTACTAAATTCCTGCTTTTCCGGGAACTGCTGATTTCCCTCTTCCTTATTCATTTTCTCTCTCTCTTTCCTCACACTTTAAATCAAACGTTTTTTATTTGTTCTCATTTTTATGAATAAAAAAAAGCTTTTTATTTTTAAACTTTTTGTTCTTGTGAAGCACCTTGTGCTTTTTATCTTGAGAGGCATTATATAAAAGATTGTTTTCTTTCTTTCTTTTCTTATTTGTGGAGATGAAACATCCCTGTTGAAAGTCAGTGGTAGAGTCACGTTGCTGTTATCCAATCAGAGGAGAGATGTCCAAGTATCAGGAAACAAGACTCCAAAACCTGCCGTCTGAAGTTCCACTGTCATGTGGGCAACTTTTAGGTCAGAGAAATGGTGCACCAGTATATTTCTTTACCCGAGAATGACTCACAAGGCATTAATTCCTACTGCAAATGCATTGATTAAACAAATAACCTGCTCCCTGAAGATGCCTGAGTCACATTATTGTTCCTAGTTGTGCAGTAAGGATACCGCAAAGTGAGCAATTTGGGTGAATTACAATATTTTATTCTATTGTGTTTGAGTTCCTGAAGGAATTTTCCTTTTTAGAGTTTTGTTTATACATAAACCCAACAGACAGAACATCTAAATGAATGATAATCCAGTAAGACATGATTCTGTAAAGCCTGTAAGGCCATGCCAGTCTGAGTGTGATCTCCCTGATTGGTTTGCCACAATGTAAACACTCAGTTTAGCTCTAAGTTGGGTCCAAACTGAAGATGACGAGGGTGTGTTAGTGTGGAAGTTAGTGACACCGTGCAAACCCAGCCCTAGCTAGCTCAGCAGCTCCATGTGAAATGTGACACAGACCCAGGTTCCTCTATGGAGCATTCCTTTTCTGTCCTTGGTCATTACATTATGATCATGTGAACATCTGTTTATTTATTTTTTTATATTTCTTTACTGAGGGTGTGTGTGTGTGTGTGTGTGTGTGTGTGTGTGCGTGTGCGTGTGCGTGCGCGTGCGCGTGCGCGCGCGTGTGTGTGTGTGTGTGTGTGTGTGTGTGTGTGTGTGTGTGTGTGTGTGTGTGTGTGTGTGTGCAGGGTGGGGATAGGGCTTGCAGCAGCTGTCTCTTGGCATGCCAGCAGGAGCGTCACAGTCTTGTTACAGGGTGTGTGTGTGTGTGTGTGTGTGTGTGTGTGTGTGTGTGTGTGTGTGTGTGTGTGTGTGTGTGTGTGTGTGTGTGTGTGTGTGTGTGTGTGTGTGTGTGTGTGTGTGTGTGTGTGTGTGTGTGCGCATGAACAGAGACTGTCCACCAAGGTTTATCCTCTGTGAGTTTGACTCGATCCAGACCAGCAGCCCCACCATGGCAGACCAGTACCAGTACAACGCCAACGAGGAGAAGATTGTGAAGGACAGCCACACTAAAGAGATCGATCTAATCAACAGAGACCCCAAGCAGATCAATGAGGACGTGGTGAAGGTTTGTGCGGAAGGACTCTAAACTTTTCTCTTTTCCACTGGACACTTTTGGAATGCATCGTTGTGTGTGTGAAAACAGCTGAAAACAGCATAACTGGGTTCTGGGATTACAAGCATGGGGACAGTTTATTGTACTGACTGATATTTCTTTAAATAGACCAGGAGCTATACCCGTTGCTAACGCAGAGCCCAACGTTTATTTTAGGAATCTGTTAGGGAGTTAGGATGGTCCACTCTTTACTACTTTTTTCTTTGCCACTGTTTATTTTCTGATTGTTGCCATGGAGAATATGAATATTTAAATTGTATCTGGACATCTGATATTCAGATGTACGACCATTTTTTCATAAATGTATTTATTTTTTCCCACAAATAGAATGAAGTATTAAATTGAGGTTTGTTTGAACAAAGACTTGAACTATGACATTATTTTTACATTTCTTTTAATGTTTTTTATCTTTAGACTATTAGTACCTTACATTTTCTTTTAATTGTAGTTGCTCCAAATAATAATTAAATGTTTATTTTTTTGTGGACATTGTAGGGTTAAAGACAAGCCTCTGTTTTGAGAAATAGAGATGATTCTGGCCAGACTGGCATGCTAACAGCTAGTCTAAACAGACCCATATTTACAGATTTCTTTATCTCTTTAATCAAATAATTCATAAACATTTAAACTGCAAATATAAAATGTTAATTTCTGTAGATTTTTATGATCAGCACTACTACAAAAGCATGTCCCCACCCGCTCCCTTCCCTCTGTTGACCAGGAATATTGGTGCTCCCTCGCCCTAGGTGCAAACCGGGGGGAGATCGTGCATTTGCGGTCCTTGCTCTGACTTTGTGGAACGGTCTAACTTTGACTGTTAGACTGGCGTCTTCCTTCCAGATATTAAGTCACGTCTGAAGGCCCATTATCACTGGGGTCTGCAACTTTGTCTTGATTTAAATTGTTTAATCGTTGTTTTATTTAATCTGTTTCATGCTGTTTTTATTGTGTTTTATTTTTCAATCTTTTGTTGTTTTTATTAATGCGACTGCATGATCAGCAGTAGATGTGAACTTCCTGTGCAGCCTTGCGAACTTCCTACAGGAACAACAGAATGTTTCTGTTAGAATAATCCTGTAATGTGATACTTGACATTTAAAAACGTTTATAAAACAACGTTTCATTCCTCAAGCTTTAATCCTTTATGTAACTCAAATCAGCCATTAGCTTATTTATTCATCCCTGATCTCTGTTTCTCTAAACTGAAGCTCTTTACGGGTCACGACCTTTCTATGGAAAACTGACTTCAAAACATCCAAATGCAAGCCTTTCCCCCAGCTCTGGACCATTTTGTCTAAAGATGTTAGTTTTGAAAAGTTTGTTTCCATCTCAGATGAAGCTGAATGAGATCCAGTCATTCAGGGGGAAAGCAGAAGCAAGCATCGTTTATTTCAGCCTGCCTCTCACTGCTGCTCGTACTGAACAAATCCGCTGGTCTGGATGCGGAGAAAAGGTTTTACATGTGCATCATGTCGGCTGGCGGATCTCTGAAGCTACAATTAGTAGCCGAGCCTCAGCAGAGATTGTAACAGCCTAGTTTTTCAGAAGGACCGGGTGGTGCATAAAGAAATCCTGAGCACAGACTGGAACGCTGTAGAATGTCCCTCATGAATTTTACATGAGAGCTACCTTTGATTTTAATAAAAAGCTGGAGATGAGGGTTTCTGACTGATCTGGATGCAGCGTTAAATGCCATTTCACCACTTTGACGCCGCATGAATTGAACAGAATTAATGTTTCTCTGCATAAATTTACCTTTGAACTCGTTGCAGCTTTCCAACGCACGAACGTCACGCTTATAGGAGAGGTGTGATGTAGGGAGAGGGCTGAAAGCTGTGCATGTGCACTAATGAATGCTTCTGTTCACTTAGGTGGAGTTTGAGGATGTGATTGCAGAGCCTGATGGGACACACAGCATGGATGGAGTGTGGAAGCTCAGCTACACCACCTTCACCGTGTCAAAGTACTGGTGCTACCGCGTCTTATCCGCCGTCTTTGGAATCCCAGTGGCTCTGCTGTGGGGCTTCCTGTTCGCCTGCATCTCCTTCTGCCACATCTGGGCCGTGGTTCCCTGCATCAAGAGCTGTGTGATTGAGTCCCAGTGCCTCAGCCGCATCTACTCCCTCTGCATTCAGACCTTCTGTGATCCCTTCTTTGAAGCTCTGGGCAAGGTTTTCAGTAGTGTGCGTGTAGCTCTGCGCAAAGAAGCCTAAGAACTCCTGCAGCACGGTTTAAAGAGTGATCAGATGGGGTGTGGTGTCTTTTTATACATCAAACCAGTCCTGACTCATCCTCCTCCCACTGCAGCACACTATTTCTCCACCCTCCTGACTTCCACTCAGAGATCTGAAGCCTGACGCGCCCACCGTGCATTCTGCTACCAGAAGCGCTGTGACAGCTGCAGCAGGCGGTGTGGTGACAGCTCCGGTACTTCCAGGCCTTCCTCACTGAGGAAGAGAAGGCCGAGTGTCACCAGAAGACTCTGAGTGTTCACGGTTCATAGTTTACCCCAAAAGCTACTCACTCAAGAGAAGAAAGATCTCATAATGCTCGTGTGGATGATGGCAGCTGCATGCATTAACCTCTGTAAGTTTAGAGCTTGTTCTGATGTTAATCACCTTTATTTTATGAATGAAATAGATTGAATTTGTCTCACTTTGCTTCTAGAGTTTCTATAAAACATTACCTGATAAAACTGATGAGTTTCTGCAACAACAGCGAGCCGCACAGGTGATCTTTGTCCTTTCGGTGTGATCAGTAGAGTTTTAAAACACCCTCTAGGTTGAGATTTGCACCTGCAAGCAATTACGTAACCGCTGATGGAATAATGTAAAACGTAGTTTTACAGTGTTGATTTGAATAAAGTAATATAAAATGTTAAGTGAATATCTCCAAAAAACACAAGAAATTAAACAAAAATGCTAAAAATGGCATTCAGTACGAACTGTGTGGTGTTTGGATGAAGCACCTCCATCCTGGAAGCTCTGCTCGGTGAGTTGTGACCCTAGAGGATGCTGTTGTGTATCTTTGAAGTGCCTTTATCTTTTAAACTCTTGTTGTAACTCTGCTGTTTTATTTCCCTCACAGCTTCAGACAGTCCGTTTATATTCTGCTCAGGAAAAGACACACTCTGTTCAAGTTTGGATTTCTATTAAAATAACATCAATAAAGAAGCAAAAGCTGTGGTTAGATGTCATTTAAACAGTCGCACACCAGAAAAATCTTCAAACTGGTCGCTGTAGTAGCTCTGGGAGAGTTTAGCCTGTAGCTGTGCAGCTTTTCTCCATCATTCTTTTCATTAAAAAGTCAAAGGTCAATGCATCCAAAACATTTACCTCAAGTTAGAGTTAATAAAGTTCAAAATGTTGTTTCAGTTTTTGTTTCAGATTCTATCGTTTTATAATTTTTCAACAAAAATATCCACAGAAACTAAGATTTATAATTTTGGAATGGCGATCTTCAGTCACATTTGCAACATTTTGATTTATTAAAGTGACATTGTGTATTTTTCCTGGCTATAGGGGGCGGTAGATACCTAAATCATTGCAAGCAAGAAGTATTTTTGTGTTGGAGTAAAGCCTGACTTATACTTCTCCGTCAGCTCCACGAGGGAGAGACACGCACACATAGACGGAGGCGTTTTGCTTTCGGACTTCCCCATCTCCTGGGAAGTGCTGCAAAGCAATTCCCTGCCAGGACAACAGAGGGCGTAGCGCTGTTCTGTGGTATCCTGTCATGTATCCGGTCCAAGATAGTGCATTTACAGTTGTGTTTATATTATGTTTTTGTATTTAAAGGGACTTGACGGAGTTTTGAATTTTTATGTTAGCGATTGCCCCCTCAGGCCAAATGCGTAACGGCAGCTTCAATAGGAGGCTCGTGCACGAGGCGTGCATGCTGTACGTGCACACTCCTTAACAAAAAAAAACTGCTGAGACAGTCCCTTGTGTGTGTGTGTGTGGGGGGGGGGGGGGGGGGGGGGGGGGCCCGGAGGACAGAGGACAGGGGAACGTGCAGCTAATTAATTAAATAATTTGGTTCTGTACCTTTCTCTTCAGCACAGCCGACAAAGGTTTATGATGGGTCAGTCCTCCTGCATGCTCAGATCATTCCCTTCCCTTGTTTGAAAAATTGTTCCAAAATGAAAGTTGAACCCACATCTTTTTTATCTGTGAATTCAATGCCGTTCAGCGAGTCTCAGATAAAAATTTGGGCATCTTACTGTAAAAAAATGTACCATTAATGTAAAAAAGAAACTCTAAAACAACTATGTTCGCATCCAGAATCAAACCGGGTCTTCTGCACAAAAGCCCACAGTCTAATTAGACAAGCTAAAGCACCAGCGATGTCTTCTGTATCTGTAACATTTATATTCTTGATGACAGCTGAAACAACGTTCAAAGAACGGTTCGGAGGGTGATGCCTGAGCGTGAACGCGCATGAAGCAGCCTGCTCGACCCGAGCATCTCTCTTTTTCTGTGATTTTACAGAAAAACAGGCAATCACAGTAAAAATGCCAGGGCTCATTCTACAGGACCAGGGCATTGCAGGAGAATGTATGAAGAAGAAATGTATTATTTCTATACATGTTTTGCCTGTCAAACTTCCATAATGCCCCTTTGAGAGACTTTTCAACAAGGACACATTTTTCCATCATTCTCCTGCTCCTCTTCATGCGCTCGCCACCTCTAAACCTACATTTCCCGTCATTTCTGTCCATGAATAAAAGGCTCTCTGCACTCCTCCAGTCATAGGTGAATAAAACTTTCATATTTTTAGAGGTTTTCCGCGTGGTATTCTTTAAGCCTGCCGCCAGAAATCCTGGGCTCTCTTAATGTTTTTGAGGGTGCAATGGCGGTTCTGTAGACGACAGCTGCATCCTGGCCAATCACAAGCTTGCATTCTCTGTCTCGTCGGACAAATGTTTAGAAAAGAGAGCTCGACTCAGTCAGTCCTTGCGAGGGCTCTCCAGCAGGCTCGCAAGAATGGATAATGGCGTTGCGTGTCTCCGTCTCGACATAGACGGAGAAGTATAAATGAAGCTTACAGACCTTACCAACGGATGCCCATTAGGGTCAAAAACCCTTGGGGAGTGCAAACTTCAGCAAAATGATGAGCACATCAGACTCCCTTTCATCACTGGCAGCAAGTGAAGAGGTAAATGTGTAAAACAACAATGTGTATGAATGGGGTAAGTTTTGTAACCATTTGTTACAAATCAGTAAATGCGTTTTGTCCTCATGGGTTCCCGTAGAAGAAAACATGGCGCCTAATATGGCGTCGCCCAGAGACAGACCCACTCCTACGTGTTTTAGACCTGAATTTTATGGTTATATGTTAAGAAGCTGCCAATATTTTTCAACAACTGGGCATCATTTAATTCATTTTTAACAACATTTTGATGGATGTTTCCAGAGATCAATGGTCAAAACTACACATCGTCCCTTTGAGTAAATTATAATTGATTTAATAATTTTATTTAGTGGCTTTAACATTTATGTCTTGATTAAAGAAGATAAATGTATAGTTTGTGTTAACGTGGATGTGATTTATTAAGGGGGTTGCCAAGGCCCCCCTGGCCATCCCGTGGGGGCACCACTGCATTTAAAAACAACAATTAAGAGTAAAAATGGAGTTTTATTAGTTTGATATCTTTTCATCACTTTCAAATGAAATTAATTAAATCTCCTTATGAAATCAGAGCTGACATTTAAAGTTTGTTTTGAAAAGGTGTTAACCTTTGGTCGGATATTTATAACTAGCGAGGTGTTATTTTGTGTGGCAGGATGAAAATGTCTTCTTTCATTCAATGGATCTGATGTTTTGTCCTTAAATGAGATTTTAAACAGCAGAATGCAGAAATGATATGGATATCGTAGAATATACTACACGCAAAGATATAGAAGTGTAGAATGATTCTGCAGAAACGCAGAAATGGAGCCTTTGACTGAGTGAATCAGGCTGTCGACTCTACAGTGATGCAATATTTTATTATCTGCAAAACATGAATAATCGGAAAACAGCTTCACCACAAAATTCACAAGAATATCAAATCAAATCTTGAAAGATTTGTTAATAATTATGGGATTTTTGTGCCTCTCAACTCCAGAACCTTCTTCTTAGTAAAGACTCCTGAATTCTACAAAGAAAACAACCAAATTAATACTTTGAATTTGTATCTTTTGCAGCTAAAAATACTAAAGATACTTCTTAAACTTTTGTCTAGCGGCAGATAAAAACGTCCTTGCAAAAAGCACGATAAGGATGAACCCTTCATAGCAGAACTGTTTAAATAGGACATGACAAGAAGCCAACACAAGGAGAATTACGGTATTTATTATCCAGGTTTTGTTTTCTCTCCCCTCTTGGTGTCACCAGGAAGAATAAATGTATTTAAAAACCCACAGATGGCCTCTGATTAAACAGCCACCTGACCCACATGATCACGTTTCCCTTTATTGTCCTGCAGACACACTTGCTTCGACTCACCTTCTGGAACAGGAGCCTCGTTAGTCCCCAAATGGAGCCGCAACAGAAACACAGCGTGCTCTCAGAAATTCACCTGGACCCAGAACTTCCTCAGTGCAGAAGGTGTTTATTTTCAAATCTGGAGGTAAAAGCTGGCCAGGAGAGCTTCAGCTTAGTGTAAATAATAGCCAGAACATGTTGTTGCTTACCGTTTTATTTGTTTTTAGCCAAATGTTCAGTGACAGGCTCAACATTTCACGCTTAACGAGATCCGGCATCACAGTTAATGTGTGCAGTTATGTAACGAGAACAGCCTCATCTGAACAACTAAAATCATTGATTTAATAAACTTCATCAAAAGTGTTCTACAGTGCAATAAAAGTTTTCAAAGACCCTTTAGGTAATGCTTGATGCACAGCAAGAAGTATTTTACATTTAAACTAAGACACGTGCAAAAAGAAACTCATTAGTCCTTAATTATCTTGTTAGAATTAAGATTTTAGCTTCACAGTTCAGTTTTGACTTAACGCTGAAATATAAAAGCTTGTGGGGTTTTTGTTTCCCCCCAAAACAGCCAGCACAGCAGCCAGGGGTGTTGGGGGGCGTTGGGAACCAGCATTGAGCGGGGGGGGGGGGGGGGGGGGCTGGGGGGGGGCTCATGTGGTGGATGTCTGCGTGATGCTCCTCTGGCTGCTGGTGCTCTTTATGGCGAAGGTGGAGGAGTTGCTCTTGTGGCTGGAGTCAAAGTCTCGCTCACAGCGGCACTGGGAGGACTTGAGGTAGCGGGTGGAACAGCACAGGAAGTTCTGCCTCAGGTCGTGGAAGAGATGTCCAGCGAAGCACATGTAGATCCAGGGGTTGCAGCAGCTGTTGAGACTGGCCAGCAGCATGGAGATGATGAAGGGCATGGCTGGATGGGAGAGGAGAAAGGGAGGGCTGTCACACAGCATTCAGAAACCACAACAATAACTATTAGATATCTTTGGTGTACTCTTACTGTGTCTAGTTTCTAATTCCATTTTTGGTTCTTTTTTAAAACAAAAAAAAAAAAGAACCAAAAATGGAATTAATAACTATTAGAATCTCATTAGAGCTGCTTTAGATGCTGATGGCTGTGGGATGATGGCTTTATTTTATTTAGTCTAATAAATAAACCAAAAGATCCTAATAAAGGTTGAAACATGGAGCACAACACCAAAGCGACATCTTGTGTGTGGAGGTTGTAGTTGCAACAATAGAACAAGGTTTCCAACCGTCGGGATTCCAGGTTTTCTGTCGATACGTGACGTTTTTTTACTTGGGTCCATCTGCTGTAGGCTTCACCTAAACTCCCTCTGGTTTTAGATCTTTTATGGTCGCTTCTTTTCTGAGAAGAATAACAACATCTTCTGGGCTTAGAAGCAGCTGCTTTATTTGCTGGGTCCACCATTTTCCACCGGGCCGTCCTCGCTGTGCTGAGAGGTCTGTTTGACAACCCACAACGGTGCCCTCTACTGGCTGGTAGATGTAAACATAAACCCAGTGATGTGCCCGTCAAAATAAATATTTGATAATCTTTTTGTTAATATAAATCTTTTAAAGGAAATGCTGTTCCTTCTTTCAGCACACCTCTAATCACCCCGTGGATATATTATTTTATAAAAATTATATCTTGTTATTAAATTGTTCCATGTTCAACCTTTGGGTTCATATTTCAAACACGCGTTTTATTAAATGTTGTACGCCTCATTTAATCTGAGTTTAATCTTGCTGTAATCCTCTGAGGATCCTTCACCTTTAACCCAACACACTACCCTGTTCTAAAAGCAGATGTGTGAACTCGTCACAGACGGGAAACAAGGGATGGAACAAACGATGCTTCAGCTCCATTAAGAGTCCCTCAATAATAACAAGTGAGAAGAAAAACAGGACTCCATTAAAAGTGGGCTGTACCTGTCATCAACGCGCTTTTCTCTTTAAGAGGAGGCATTAATGGACATAAATGAATCATATTAACTGTGATCCTAATGTGTCTTGTTGGTTTCTAACATCATAAGTAACAACCAACATAAACAGAACATTCTCTGCCGTGCATTACAATTACATAACCAACTATTCTGTAACTTTATTATTATTATTATTATTATTATTATTATTATTATTATTATTATTGTGTTGAGGACACCAGGTAAGTGAAAATACAGACCAATGAAAGAAAAGCAGCTCGTGCTTCTGTTCGTCTTGTTTCTGTTAAAGTTGAATGTCCCTTTAGGATTAATAAAGTTTTGTGACTTTGAATTTAATGATGTTTGACTAGTTTGTGACATATTTACTCAGTCAGCCATGTTGGAAGACACGTTCACAACATAGACAAGAATACGTAGACACCCCATTGGGCGTTGGAGTGCGTAACAGCGTTGCCGCCATATTGGACGGGTCTCCTCACTCTCCAAAGTTAACGCAGAGTGAGCAACTATGCCCGTTTTGTGCAGCCTACGCTTACAACTGGGATAGTGGGATTGAAGAGAAGGAGGAGGAGGAGGCACTACCCTGTGAGAGACTCCTGTCACGGCTCGGTGCGAATGACTTTTTTTGCCTCTGTTTGATAAGATGTTTGATGTTTTTGTACACCTGTTTTAGACCACGTACGTTTAACTGGATGCTTGGAACTAACACGCTGTATGTGGCCATTTCTTGGCTCCTGATTACGAGTTTTACCCCGCTAAATGGACTCTGCACACAGACAACTCAGCCTCTCCCCACTTACCCAGGAAGGCTTGTCTACTCGCGGGGAGGCCTCCTGGCGCTAAATCGAGCACACCCGGGGACTGCTCAGTCCCACCTCCCTTCAAGGAATATTATACCACTGGAGTTACTTCGGGGGAGACGACGGCGGCACACATGCAGGAAAAGAGGATCAAGAGGAGGCATACGGAACCGAATGAGGAGAAGAGGTAGTAGGCTTCCGCTACCGGCTATCGCACTGTCAAATGTGCGCTCCCTACGCAACAAAAGTGATGAACTTTCAACACTTCTGAAGTATGATCAGGACTACAAACAGACCAGCTTCTACTGTTTCACAGAGACCTGGCTCTCAGCATACGCTGACTTCCAGCTGGAGGGATATAACATCATTCGTCTTGACAGAGACGCAACCAAAACAAGGAAGATGATTGGGGGCGGCCTCTGCATGGCTGTCAACAGCAGGTGGGCAACCAACTACACAATAAGAGAGACTGAGAACTGTGAACATTACAAACTTTTAACAGTGTCTTTTAGACCACCCTACCTCCCACGTGAGTTTACTCAAATCACTGTCATCATGGTCTATGTGCCGGGCCCTGATTTTAACTTAGCTGCTGACGCCATGGCAGATAGTTTTAACAGGGCTGTCAACAGAACCGGAGATCAGCCAGTATTTCTTTTGGGAGACTTTAATAAATGCGACATCACAACATATTTACCTAATCTAGGGCAATATGTCACAACAGCCACAAGAGGGAGCAAGATACTAGACCAGTGTTATGGCAACATCCCAAATGCATACATCTCAAAGTCACATCCACCTCTTGGTAGATCAGACCACAATGTAATCTTACTACTACCAAAATACAGATCACAACTGAAGATAGGGGAAGTGGTAACAAAAAATATCCAAGTTTGGAACGAGGATTCGAGTGAAGCATTAAAGGGCTGTTTTGAAATGACCGATTGGGACGTATTCTTTAATGACAGTGGAAACAATCTGAACACGCTGACAGATGTAATGACCTCATACATTCTCTTTTGCGAAGAAATAGTCACCACTACCAAGCAAATAAAAATACACCCAAACAACAAAAAGTGGATCACAAAGGAACTTAAAATGTGCCTCGTGGAGAAGAAACGGGCCTTGCTTCAGAAGGACCATGAGCATGTGAGGGTGCTGGAGAAAGACTTTCAGAGGAAAGCCATCCTTGCAAAAAGGAAACAAACACAGAATGTGGAGCACCAACTCACATCTGGGAATGCTCGTAAGGCATGGCAGGGCCTGAACATCATGATGGGAAGAGACCCTGAGATCCCGCAAGTCAACTGCCATGGCTCCATCTCGTTGGCAGAACAGCTGAACGTCTTTTTTGCCCGCTTCAACGGTGGTTTCCCCCCCAGCCTCACTGAACCAGCGCTAACATCAGCGAGGAGGAGGTCACCACCATCCTGCGCTGCATCGACCCATACAAGAGCTCTGGCCCTGATGGGCTCCGTGGCAGGGTTCTGAAAGAATGCTCCACCCAGCTAGGTGGGGTACTCACCAGACTCTTCCAGCTCCTTCTGGACTTTGGCTGCGTTCCAGAGCAATGGAAAGAATCTGTGATAATTCCGATCCCCAAGAAAGCTCATGCAAAAGAACTGGGGGACTTTAGACCTGCGGCCCTTACATCAGTTCTGTGCAAGTGCATGGAAAGGGTAGTGGGGGGACACTTGACAAAATTCATCTCGGACCAGCTGGATCCCCTACAGTTTGCTTACAAGGCAAAATGTGGTGTAGAGGATGCAAGGCTCACACTTCTAAATGCTGTCACTAAACACATGGACTCTACACAACCATACACAAGAATCTTCTTCATGGATTTTTCTTCTGCATTTAATACAGTAGACACCAACATTTTGCTGGAACAGCTTTCAGATCTCAATCTCCACACCACGCTGCTTTTATGGATCCACAACTTTTTGAAAGACAGGCCACAACAAGTGTTTTTAAGAGGATTAAAATCCACGAAAAGTGTCATTAGCATTGGACTGCCACAAGGCTGTGTTTTGTCTCCAGTGCTTTTCTCAGTCTACACAAACAACATCCGGTGCCATAGTGAGAGAATGGCCCTGTATAAGTATGCAGATGACATGGCACCGGTGGCATCAGTGAAGACATCGGAGGACCTGTCTAAATATCAGCAGGCGGTCAGCAATCTGGTCCAGACATTTGAAGACTTTCACCTGGGGCTGAATATCTTAAAAACTAAAGAAATGTGCTGTGGGGCAGTCAGTGAGGCAGAAACATCCCTGTTCAAACCCCTCAGCATACAGGGTCAGCCTGTGGAGCAGGTTCAGTAATTCAGGTATCTGGGAACAGAAATTGATGACCACCTGTCCTTTGCAAACCACAGCAACGGTGTCTACAAGAAAGCACTGCAAAGACTCCACCTGCTAAGGAAGCTAAAGCTTGGGTTATGCTTGACGCATTCACTTTCCACGCGGTGATGCGGCTCGCGGATGAAACGCGCTTCACAACTCGCAGCTTTTATGGTTCATGCGGCTTGTCTCTGCGGTGAGCCAATATTCTCCCAAACTGTAGGGGGCAGCATGGAGCTCTACGGCATGCATCCAACACTACACCATAGTAGAAGTAGAAATTACTGTTTACAACATGGCATTTCAGCATTTTTAACAGCGTGCTCGTCTTTTCCGACAGTGCGAGCTATTTCTCTCCAAGAATTATTAACAACATGTTGATCACGGTGATCTCTGAGAGCTGAATCATACAAATGTCTGTATTTACGAACCTCTGCCATACTAGTTCTTGCCGGTCCGCCATGTTTTTCCGCGTCCGTCCGTCCGCGTGGTTAGAAATTTTCCGAGGTGCGCGTTGCGAAAATTCTGGGCCGTGCGGAGGCGCGGTGGAGGGGCGTGGTTGTTAAAATGACGCAAAATGATGCAACTTTTCCGCGCAGAGCCATGCGGACCTCGCGAACGCGTCAAGCATAAACCAACCTTAAGAGCACTCAGTGTGAACAAGGACATCCTAACAACTGTATATAAATCACTGATTGAATCCATTCTAACTTTCAATATTACAGCTTGGTATAACTTTCTTACAGTTAAAAACAAAACACAACTCTCTCGCATTGTTAAATTAGGCAGCAAAATTACAGGTTCACCTCAGATCCCGCTTTCTTCACGAGAGAGCAGCGCATAGGAAGGCTACCCTGATCAGTGCAGACTCAACCCATCCATTGAACCCACATTTTCAGCTACTTCCATCGGGAAGGAGCTTCAGGGTTCCATTGGCCAAGAAAGGTGTCTATAAGAAATCATTTGTTCCCACCACATTTACAATTTTGATTTCTAAAGTTTTTTTTACGACGATAACATTCTAATACCTTTTAATTGTCTTTTTATATATTTGTGTGAATGCGATATGGATTGTATTGTAAGGTGAGCCATGTCATAGGCAAATTTCTGCCTCTATTCAAGGTGGACAATAAAGTTTATCTATCTATACTATTGAAAACAGATCAGGTGGGATTACTAGTGACTTTTCCAGCCTACCTGATGGGATTTTATATTTTAATTTATTTTGTAAAAAATATATTAAAATTTAAATCATCATGCCATACCATGTGGCTGGTGTTGTGAAAAAACTTGATATAATGTGTTTTTAGTTGGGTAAGCACCTTCCTCAGTAGAAATGAAAGCACTGGGGGCGAATGGAGACCCATCTAAGATGTTAGCTGGTCATTACAGCAGCTCCAATTGACCCTTTGCACCGACGTCACCTAATCACATGGGTCCACCATGGTGGACGGCAAAAGCATGTAAACAGTGAGCGACACGATTACTAAACAAAGGGAAAAGTAGAGCCTGAAATTGTTTTTGCGATCAAAACAAAAACAAAACTCCTCCAGCATTCTTTCAACTAGTTTGTGTCCAGTTCAGTTATCAGAAGAAGTAGCACATCTAGCTGGGGCTCATAGAGAGCGGTATGTTAACTAGCTTACCAACGTTAACTTACGTTCTCTCTGCAGCTGTTCACCGATGTAAACATGTTGCTGACTTTAGCTAAATTCACCCCTCTGGATTTATAACATTATGTTATAAACAGCGTTTCACTTTACACCAAAGCTGATTTATAAAAAGTCCGGATCCCTACCAGCTTCTGTTGCTGGTGGTGTTACCGGGTTCAGCTGCCGCTCTCACACCGGAATGAGAAGATCTCTGAACGCCGACGCTCATATAAATAAATAACGTAATTTTAACACACGTAATCATACATCGGAGCTTTAATATTGTTAATAATTGTCTCGCTTTACACTACAGTGCACGGAGCGCAGCCTCCGTGGTGAAATACCCATCCATCAGGATTATCAATAACTTGTATAAACACATCACATTTATCCCTGTCCCTGTCTTACTCGTGAAATAAATGAACGTTAATCTGACCAGGTAAAAACATGTTCACTGCTAATCTGAGGCCTGCTAGTCCGCTTGATTGATCGCTGCAGTTCATCTCCGTCCTCAGTCTCCATCAAAGTTATTAAAAAGAAAAAATGAGTTGAGTTTACATCCTTGTCTGTTAGTGCAGCCGACCACGCAGCAAGCTAAAACCATTTTACTGTCAAATCAACTAAATAAAAGTGATAAAAAGCTACAAACTGGCTTGTTTTGACTACCTTCACTGGAGTTTCTACGGGTGTAAACGGTCTTTTTGCCGTCCATCATGGCGAAGGAGGCGGTCACATGAGTGACGTGACGTCACGTGCAAAGGGTCAATAGGCAGCGCCAGTCCACGGAGCGTCTATGTATATAAGTCTGTTGTCCACCATCATTCCTAATGACATGTTAGTAGCAGAGGGAGCTTGTTCAGCTGAGACAGACTTCATTTATATTCACACTTAGTCAGGATCTGTGAGCAGAAACAGAAACGTTACCAACCGTAACACTAGAAGTCCCAGAGAAGGGTCATTTAACATTTCTACCTTTGGAACCCAGAGATGGGTCGAGTGACCTGAAGGATTTTAGCTAACATTGTGTAATGAGTTGTGAACAGCCACTTCTGTTTTGTAAATAAGGTTTTCCAGGTCCAGCTGTGAACAAAGACCAGAAGCATTTGTGTCTGCATTAAGTCAAGAGGACTGAAATGTCAGCATGAGAAATATACAAAAGAACAACTGTTATTTGTTTCCATGTTTTTATTTTTGTCATAAAAATTATACAAATAATACAAGAAATAAAACAATTTCACACATATTTACACTAAGCTGCAGTGGGGGGCTGTGTGTGTGTGTGTGTGTGTGTGTGTGTGTGTGTGTGTGTGTGTGTGTGTGTGTGTGTGTGTGTGTGTGTGTGTGTGTGTGTGTGTGTGTGTGTGTGTGTGTGTGTGTGTGTGTGTGTGTGTGTGTGTGTGTGAGTGAGTGAGTGGCATCAGCACTCTCTCAGCAGTCCGTCTGCACTGTGGGAACATACCTGGCACTGCCAGGGTATGACTCTGGTACATTTGCCACATGTATATTTGTAGCAGTCAGCACATCTCACAGTTGCACAATTGTTTGTGCAACGATGGTTGACCTGACACTTTGCCCTTTTGCCAGGGCTGGGTGTGGAAAGTTTTTGCCGAAGCAGTTTCTCCTTGCGTGCCTTCTTCTCACTCACATGACCGTCACCCAACTGTTTTGCAAGCTCAACCAGGAAGTTCACCCGTCTCTCCTGCACCCCAATGCATGCCTGATAAAGCACATGTGCATTCAGTGCTGCCATGTCAATCATGTTTTAGAACACGGCGACTGGCCATCTCTGTGTTCCTGCACTCACGCTGTACTCCCCCACCATTTGGTCCATCACATCCACACCGCACTTTGTGACCGTGTTTGGCTTCCTTTTGGTGGTATCTTCAGTCTCAACCTTGCTGTGCAAGCTGCTGAGAACGTAAACGGTCTTCTTCCGTTTGGGCGCATAAACTGTCAGTGTGGCACCAGTGGTTGAAAACACCTGAGTGGTGAATTCAGTGCGGTCCATCTGTCTAGCGGATTGAGGAATACCCCGGCGACTTTTGTTGACTGTGCCGAGGATAGTGGTTTTCCGGCTAAGCAGTCGTTGCGCAAGTGACAGTGATGTAAAGAAATTGTCTGTGGTTACAGTTCTGCCCTTGTCCATGAATGGTTCCATTAGCCTCATCACTACACTCTCAGACAGTCTCTCCCCACTGGGATGACTAGGGTCCTTGCCAAGATATGGGAGGACATTGCAGATGTACTTTGATTTCAAGTCGCAAGCCACCCAAAACTTGATGGCAAACTTGTCCGGTTTTGTTGCAATGTATTGTGGGAAACAGCAGCGAGTCTTTGACGGGAAAAGCTGTTCATCAATAGTGATGTGTTGACCAGGGTTGTAGGATGCGATGCAGTTGGTGACAAACGATCCCCACACGTCGGAGATTGCAGCAAACTTATTGGTCTCCGCTCGCTCACTGCATGTGAACATGTCATCAAAGCGTAAGTGTCGCATGATGTCTTGGAAGCGGTTTCGGGCTATAGTTGCAATGATCCTTGGGTTTGCCAGGTTTGCTGACCAGCTGTCACGTAGTGATGGAACCTTGGTCACCCCCCGCAAGATAATGACTGCAATAAATACCATTAGTTCAGGGAGATCCAAGAACCAGTCCACCTGCTCTGTGTGACGTGCATGCTGAGTAGTCCATTCTTGAATGGTTCGAAGCATGTCAAGAGTGCTAAAACAGAGGAAGCTCTGAAGGCGACTCCAGATACATCGTTTGGCCTTAGCCGGTGGCTCTCCAGTTGTGGCGTAAGGTTCTATTGGAGTGATATGGAGACATGTCCCCACTTGTTTTTCACACCACACAGTGCCATCTTTTGAGGTCTCTGTCAGCGCACTCCCCAACCGAGCTCTCTTTTTTGGTAGAGGAGTATCCTCATCTGCAAGATAAACAATTTTAAATTAACTTTTTGTTTGGTTCTAAATAAAAAGAGATAGGCAGGAAATGAAAATAGGTAGTTTGAGAAATCTAACCTGAAGACAGCTCAGAGTCCGAATCTGGTTGAAGGACTATGTCTTCTCCATCTGAGTAACAAGGGTTGGCCTTGCTCACGATCAGTTCCAATGCCTGTTGAGTGGTTAGCCCAAGCCCCCACAATGGAGCTCTAAAATTGAGTCAAACCCAGAAGTACCAAAAATTGCAGTTCCACCCTCATCCGCTGGGGGCTGGTGTCAGAAGCGAGCAAATCCTCATTGACTCCCATGTTAAAAATACCAATTTCACAGCAGAAATAAACATGTTTACAGTCTGGTACCAAAACATGTTTTTGGTTTAAATTATCTAGTTTACACTCATGACAACTCTGAAGGGGGTGAATTTTTTTCTCACTCTTCTGTTTAAGTGTACTAAAAGCCTAAAATTCTGTATAATAAATGAGCATCAGACCCACGTGACCACAGAGCTAGCTCCGTGGAAAGGCCGCTGTAGAGCCTCGGCCTGGCTTGGAAACTGTTCCGGGATTTTGAGTCTCTGTATTTGTGTATTCTTCTTTGGATATTTTTAGTGCAATTGTTGGACAAAATGACTTGCTGTGGCATTAATTGCACCAATAGAGCGTCCAAGGAGTCTCCACTTCATTTTTTTTGGTAAGTAAAATTATATTTATGTATTTTAGGTCACTGCCGAGCTGAGCTTAGATTTTAACATGTACTGTTTAACCATGAAATTTAAATGTAATAGGGTAAAACCCAGTGCATTTAACATAATGCTGCACTTTAGAAAATGGGTTGAAATATAACATGTTGGTGGAGCTGGGTTCCGACTATCAGCTTGTGGAGCTTTCGGGAGACCTCTGTGTTCCACCCAGTTTTACCCAGCAGTCAGCCCGGCGTATCTCTGACTCAGAAGCTCTGGTGTTGAGCACAGTTAACTCCGGTTGTAGCTAGGTTGCTACCTCCGTTAGCTTAGCTCCCACCTCCGTGTTAGCTTTGGGTTAGCCAGGGTTAGCTTCGGGTTAGCTTGTAGCTAGTTCGACCGGGTGTCGTCAGTTGATCCCAGCCTTACAGCCCCACCCTCAGCTCCACCTCTCTTCCCTTTTGTGGAATTGTCTGGGCTTGACGGAACCTGTGACACGGTCAAAATGGCGGTGGTGGCGCCATTTGGCCTCAAAAACGTGATATCGGAGCCTATGGAAAGGAGATGTCCAGTATATTTATGTAGATGGGTTAGCCTCCTCTGCATTGTTTTTCTTGTCAACAAAATAGGTGAAGCAGTCACCTATTTATCCTCCACAGCACAAAAGGCTGCATGCAAATTTCTGTAGCTGTTGCTCAGGACGGCCCTGCAAAAAACACAGCTGGGGGATGGGCAGGCACTCTCAGGAGCAGCTTACACTCAGTCATTTTGAACCAACTTATCCCCAAATTTTGAACAAGTTTAAGTTGATTTATAGTTTGTTTTTTCAATTAGTTTGGCTCATTTCTCGAAACTAAGATGACATTCTCAAAATTCAAGGTGTATCTGGCAAAATCCTCTATATGGTTTAGTGAAGCACCATGGAACCGCAGCAAAATGTCATATCTCTACCAAAACAGGTCACTCATGTTTAAAAAGTGAAAACTTCTCTCATGTTTTCATGTCTCATGTTTCTAGTCCTCTCACATTTGGCAAAATGACCTGGATAATGCGGCACAACATCATGTGACTTTTGTGTGAATTCACCCCCCCCCCCCCCCTGCTGATTCCTCTGGCAATGGCCACATTTACAAATGAAGGGATGCTAATTGGAGCTATCAGAGTCATCAGTGTGGACGTGTGGACTAAAGGGTCTTTTGACCCTGCTTCAGGACTTCAGGGGGGATGTTGAAATTCTTGGGACTTCTAAAAACAATCGTGTGAGCTGTTTTTATTTTCATTTGAGAAGATGATGAAGGTGGAGATGATCCAAGAGCTGCTTCTGGCCCTTGGGTTGTGTGTGTTTTAAATTCAGGTTGTTGCTTTGTGGTTTTGCTCATTTCTTCTATATTGAAATACGCTCAGATTGGACGTTCTAATGAAGGCTGCATCTTTACCCAGAGGCTTTCTGAATCGGCCTTATTGGAGACAAAACGATCTCCACCTCTCCACCTCCCAACCCCCTAATCGGTAGATAGAGTAGACATAAAACAAGAAGATGCTGACCGGCTGCAGCAGCATGAGTCCTGTAAACATGTCTGAACGTGAGAGGATTGTGGCGATACGTTACACCGGTGAACCGGATGTGCAGGATGACATTTACACTGCCAACTCCACTGTCCACCTGACATTTGGCAAATGAGTTTTGGCTCGTGTAATTGGTTTGTATCCTGTGTTTGACCTCGAATTATAGGTTGCTAATCTGTAGAGTTATTTTCCAGTTTCCTGTCCCTTCTTATCGGGGCTGTCGCTGAGATCTTAATACAACCTGGTGTAAAATGATCATTCTAAGGGTCAGGCTGGGGGAGACATTCAGTGCTTCCTATTTCACAGAGTCATAGGTTTTATAATCCACCTCTGGAATGTAGTGCAAGGGGCACGGTGCTAAAGATCAACTGACAGTTATCGGGAATTTATTATCAGAGCAGAGGAGAGTGCAGGCTGGAGCTAATTTGAATAATGGGAGCACCATCATGAGGAGAGCTGCTGATTTGGCTCTTGGTGTCCTTCACTGGGGAGTGATAGATCACACAGCAAATGAAACGACAGGCTAATCACCCCCCCCGAGGGGTACATCAGTACGGCTGTGAGAGCTGGTGCTGACCCGAGCCACCGGCTCCAGCTCAGCACATCCTTAACTCTGACTCTCGTTCAGGATGGTCCACACGCATTAGCTGGTTGAACTTCTCACACAGCTGGCCGTTAGTAATCCAGGACGCGGGGACTGAACTCGGAGCGTCGTGTTCGTCAAGCTCTTGATGAAAATCAACACACAAGGTGTGAGTCAGCTCTGAGGCCATCCGGGAGATGTTTCCTTCTTCTTCACTCAGTTTCTCCTTCTCTTTGGAATTTGTGTGAGTCAAGGATTAACCTTCATCTGTTCATTTGTCCACCCTGTAATGAAATGTGAAATCACCCGTCCCGGACCTGGAGGACAACAAAGCCTGTCCCCGTCTTCTGACGTTTTCAGAAATCTTTCTGACAAGTTTGATCAGGAAATTAATACTTCCTGAATCTGTCCCCCTAAATCTATCCTCCTGAATCTTTCTCCCTGAGTCTGTCCTCCTGGATCTGTCCCCTGAGTCTGTCCTCCTGGATCTGTCCCCTGAGTCTGTCCTCCTGAATCTTTCCCCCTGAGTCTGTCCCCCTGAGTCTGTCCTGCTCAACCCTCAAGAGCCCAAGCCTTTTAAAATAGAAAGCAGGAATAAATACATAAACTAATTAGGAAATAATGAAATAATATAAAACAAAGAAGTAAAATAATTTTGATTTATGTGGAGATAGGATGTCACTGGGAAATGGTCTGTGACACCAGTGTCCCCACGTGTCCACAATCTGTCTCATCATCGCAGAGTTACACCAGCTCATGTATCCAGGAGGACCTCAGGGAACTTCGACTGGATGTGATGAATCTTTCATATATATAACTTCTGTTGGAACTCTTCAAACTGTTTGTTTTTAACCTGACCAAAGCGTTCATCTGATCTGTGAAGGTTTTCTTTGCAAAAAGTCGTTTTTTTTTTTTCAAATGAACCATCAAGTTTAAACATGTAATTTTATTTCTCAGTTTGCTGTAAAGAGACTCAACAGACTCTAACAGAGGTCTTTCCTCTTGGATGAGCTTCATTTTCCTATCACTGACTCTGTTATCTGCTCACCCAGCTCTCCTTCTGTACACAAACACCTGCACGTGTCACAGACGTCAGCCTCCTCCCTGCAGCCTCAGCAGCAGGAAACAGATTGATCACCTTCTTTTCTATTCATCCTCTGGAAGGCCTTTAGCTTGTTTCTCATCTCTAACTCTGAGCGCACGGCAGAGAGAGGAGAAGCGTCACAGCCGATCAGCTCCTCATCACGCATGTGTCGCTCCCTGTAACACATCAGTGTGGCTGACACCTTAGCGTAAAGTGTTGGTTTACGCTAAACAGTCGTTAGAGGGATCAGTTTTACAGAAATCCAATAAAGGAAAACATCTTCCCCCTGGGTTTGGTTACAGAAATGTTTCTGCTCCGAAACCAACAATAATGATTATTTTTAGGCTGAAAGGAGGAAATCTGAAAAACTGTTTATTTACCTTATAATGTTCAGTAGCCTACCTCTGCAAAACGCAAATAAATAAATAAATATTTTAATTCATATTAATTTATTCACTTCTAAAATTTTTAAATGAGGTCATAAGAGCAGATGTAAACCAGCCAGAGTCGCAGGCGCGCAGATAGGGTGGGGGACGGGGGGGGGGGGGGGGATCTGTCCCCCCCAGATTCAGATCGACCCCGATCCGTCCCCCCCAACTAAGGCCAGAAAGAAAACAAAATCAGAGGTTAAGTGCTTGAAGCTCCTTTTTCCAATTTCATTGAATGCAGCATGATGAAAACAAACACTGACTCTAGAGGCACAAAAGTGGTTGCTGTTAGGATGCAGGATGAAGCGAAAAAGGCGTATTTAAAAAAGACCAACAGTGTAAGTAGGCGGGACCGATCTGTCCGTTTATGCATGTTGGTTCTAGTTTCAGTACATTGTTGTCAGTGTTGGGACTTACTCGTTAAAATCGCCAAAGCCTCATTGCTGACTTTAACAAGTCTCATCTACAAATACGATCCCTCGTGAAGTTACTACTTTACACCAGAAGATAGTGGAGATGTTTAACCTTCAGGCTGAGCAAAGTTTGGAAGATTTGAGTTTGAAAAACGTCTCCCGCCGAGAGGCTCGCAGTCGGGGAGAGGAGGAGAGGTGCGCGACATGAAGAGCGCAAATATTAGATAAAACGTATAATTGCCGGCAGGTCTGGTCTTTGTTGACTGATCACTTTGTCTGGTAATGACTGACTCTGATTATGAAGCAGAATATTGACTCTGATGAAGAAATTCACTCATCCAGGCAGAACGATTTACGCTGCTCCAGCATCAGACAGCTGGTGCTGCACGAGAAGTGTGTGGAGTTTACAAGCTCCAAACGTTGGGTTTGATGTTGGTTTAACCTTCTCTGGGACGTGATGGATGTAGAAATGATGGTAAAAACACCGCTAACGTGACAGACGTAGCGACAATGTAAAAAATAAAAGCTGTAAAAAGGGGCAGATGCCGATGCGTTATGTATGGAAGTCAAGTGTGCCACATAATCATTAAAAAAAGCTAAATATCAAATTTAAAAAGAGATTTGTATATTCATATATAAATAAAAACTTTCTAAATGTAATGAAAATTTCTAAATAACATAAAATACGAAGGAACATCTGTTGGTCAGGCTGATGGGAACCACTGCTCTAAGTGATAAGTGAATTTCATTTTTTAAATATATTTTATGAGCAGTTTTTTAGGGCTTTTATGATTTCTGTAAAGATTAGTATGCTGAAAATCAGTTAATGTTTTGCATAAAGCATGAGGTTTTGGTTAGTAATTGATTGGGAGAATAATGACTGATTTGGATAGTGTTGATCAGGCAGAGCTTTGTTACCAGCGTTCCACTGCATAATGGCTTCAAACACGTATATAAAAGTGTTAGTTTTTACGTAAACCATTGGATGAAATTACGCAAACTGACTGAGCTCTAGTTAAGGCGCTTGCAATAGTTTGTGTACGTGCGTGTGTGTATGTGTTTGGGCGAGGGTACATTGGAACTTTGTCCCCCCCAGTTTGAAAATCCTATCTGCGCCCCTGCAGAGCCGTCCGGCACAGGGAAGTCTTTGCAAGGTGTGTCCAGTTCTGAGCAGAGGAGGCTGCTGGTCACTGGTTGAATGTCAGCACCCCCCCCCCACACACACACACACACACACACACAAAGGCACTAGGGCTGCTTGATGCGCGGTGATTTGATTAATGATTAGCCATCAATGGGTCTCTGCAGCGCTAGGATGCTCAGAAGAAAGTTGCCTCTGCAGCTTTTGAATACTCAATCAATACCATTGAGTACAAAACCCGCCGCAGAGTAAAAAATAGGAAATTAATCTGCTTGAAAAATACTTTTCAGATGAATTGTTTGGAGATGACACTGCCCAGCATGAAATCCAGATGTTACCACAGAATCAACAACCTGAGGTGGATAATAAGTGCGCACCACCTTGTTTTTGTCCCATCGTGTCTCTTCCACTGGGTGACAAAAGCCTTCAGTTTCGTCGTTTCCAAATGCGTAACGAAGCGCGCAACCGTGGCGCGCTTGTTATAATAAACCTGAATTCAGCCTACCTTCACGGGGCGCAGCTGGATCCCATGCAGACCACATCTGGACAGAGAAGAACGGGGTCCAGCAGACGATGTATGCCACGACAATGACAAAAGTCATTTTCACCGTGGTGATCTTCGCCTTGGAGATGAGCCTCACGCTGCTCACGCGCGCCAGCGTGTTGCTTTTGCAGGTTTTGGGCGTGAGGTTGATGCACTGCTCACGTCTGGTTTTCAGTTTAAAGTTTTGCCATATTTTGAAGCTAATCAAGCCGTAGCAGATGCTCAGAATGGCCACGGGGATGATGTAGATGGTGAGGCTGATCCACGTGATGTAAGCTTTGGCTCCCCAAGGTTTCACAAAGTCGCCCCAGCAGTCGTACACCCCGGACCCAAACGGACCGACCTCTCTCAGCGAGAAGATGAACATCTGCGGGATGCTGAAGAGCAGGCTCAGCATCCAGGAGGAAACCACGTAGAAGCGATCCTTCCCTCTGTGCAGAGACCGCAGAGGCTGACAAATAGCCAGACATCTGTCCACAGACATTAAAACTAACATGTAAGTGGAGGCAAACATCCCCACGACCTGCAGATATTTCACCAACCTGCACAAGATGTCCGGCCCGTAGAAGCGGAAGGTAATGTCCCAGATAAGTTGGGGGAGAACTTGAAATATGGCCACGACCAGGTCAGCGATGCTCAGGTGCTTCATGAAGTAATACATGCGAGACTGACTGTGTTTGGTGGTGTGGATGGCCAGCAGGACGCACAGGTTCCCCGCCAGCGCCAGAAACAGCACCAGAGCGAGCACCGTCACCTCCACCTTCGCCACCTCCTCGTTCCGCTTCAGGGGGTTGGTCTGGTTCAGCCCGGCGGTCCCGTTGAGAAGACTCGAGTTCCTCCAGGAGTCGTTGAGCTGCCACATGTCACTTTCATTTGAGAGACTTTCCATTGCCGCAGTATTGTCCTCTGCAGATGCGCGCGCGGAGATGGCGAGGTCCCGCTGTGGTTACCTGGAGTGTTTCCTCGCGTCCTCACTGGTGCCAAGACGGAGGGTGCAACATGATCAGGCTCAGCTTGAGTCTCCCAGTTGATAAGAGAAGGGATGGACGAGGACTTGGACGTCACCCATGCTCCGAGAAAGCAGAGAGAAAAGAACAAACCTGTCTGCCCATCTGAGAAAATGGATCAAGTAGTTTAGATAAAAACAACAAACAAGGACTGCTCTTCTCTAAACTGCTCTCACAAATAAAAAGGTTCAAACAGGAAAGGATAAGAAAAGCTGCAGCTCCAACATCTTCCGTGGTTAGAGTCAGAATGGCCAGCAGCATGGCGCACGAGAGCCCCTGATGTAAGGTCCTCACTTGCGTAGCGGTCTTTCTCATGTCCACCACTTGGTGGCATGTGTGCTTCCCAATCAAACGAGATTATTGAAATCAGGATTAAAATAGCCATGCAGAAAACAAACAAGAAGCAGAATATTATGAGATTTATTTATTTGTTTTATTTGGATCCCCATTAGCTGCCACAGCAGTGGTTGATAGTCTTCATGTGGTTCATTGTTTCAAAATACAAAATACATTTAGCAATACGATTAAAACCTTAAAAAATATTACTTTTACAGTTTTAAAAGCTGTAAAGGCCAACCGATACACTGGACAACCTGCTGTCTGCTCACCGTGAGAACTAAACTATAACAGACCATGCTTTCTATGCAGGAGCCTTTTTTATGTCTTCTTAAAAGTGCTCCGATTTTGGATTTCCCTAACACTACCTGGGAGTGAATTCCACTCAACAGTCCCTCCATACAGAAACGTTTTCTTCATAAAATTACTTCCAGGTCTCGGGACTATAACCTTGTTATTGCTTAGTCATGTTATGTGCTCAAGGCGTTATCCACTAAGTAATATTATTTCTTAAAAATGATGTAGTTATATTAGTCGTAACTTTTTGCATAAACATCAGAAGGCTGTATTCTGCTTTTGCCTCCACAGTTAACCATGACAATTAGAGATGCATCTCGTGCACATTAGTTCGAAGAGGACAGTTCAAAACCACTCTGGCTGCTCTGTTCTGAGCCATTTGTGGTTTTATTAGATGCTCCTGGGCTGCACTGAACCAAACTACTGTACAATACTGTAAATGAGATAAAACAAGACTTTGAACAACATTTATCAAAACAGTGGGTGAACAATATGCAGATACGGCCCATCATACTGACTGCGTGGTGATGCGACCAGGACTATAAGTTCTCTAATCTAACGCCCAACACTTGGTGACCTGCTCCACCCCCTCAATGTGCAGATTTAGTGAGGTAGTCATCTTCACCCAGTCCTCTGCTGTGTTTAGCTGTAGACACTCATTCAGTTCAGGTATTATTGACGCAGCAATGAAGAGAGTGACGTCATCAGCATACATGACCACACCAGCGTTTTCATCAGCATATGGAAGATCATTTATACATATTGAAAATAAAAGTGGCCTTGTGATAGACCACATGATTATGCAATACTATCAGACAGGCCGCCATAGAAAAAAACTACAGACCTATTTGACAGATAAAAAAAACGTTGATTTGGGGGTGACTTGCTCTTTAAATTGACAGTTTTTCCCCTTACATTATATTATGGTTTACACAAGTCACTGACAGTCATTTCCATGTGGGATCTTAATTGTTGAGTTTTTTTGTGAAAAAATTGTGAAAATAATTAGCATTATCATGTGGTCTAGTAATAAATTGTCCCTCATTTTCCACACATTTTGGAGATGATTTGGCCTTTTGCATGTTCAATATTTTCCCACAGTTTTTACTATAATTAGAGTTATGGATTTATCTTTAAAATAATCTTTTTGCTGCGATTTAGTTTTGTGATCTCATTTCTCTTTTTCTTGGTCTGACCTTATTTCTCAATGAACAGTAAGTGTTCCTGTCTACAGAACACCCTGAGTTTTGAGCAATGGCTTTAGCGTTGTCCCTTAGAAGCATCAGAGATCTCCACTCGCTATCCAACCAAGGTGCGTTGTTATTTTACATGGAGCTTTCCACCAATTTCATTAGTCTATCCGTGAAAATGTTGAGAGACATTTACATTTTGTTCCTCGCAAACATTTGAACATCATTTATCATTAATGTCAAATGTGAATAAATCAGGATTACATATTTTTTAAAGACCTACAACGAGGCTGTCATGTTGTGGGCTAGGTGCTTAACCCAGGACATGAAAACCAGGCAAGTAAACAGAGTAAAATATTTTATTAAATGAAGCTAAGGAAAAACTAAGGGGGCTGCTCCAGAAAAGCAGGAACAGGAACGGACCGGAAATCAAAACAAAAGAATAAACAATCGTGAATACGAGGCGGAACCAGAGGACCAAGAGAATTATACGTTTGGTGTTTGAATTGCTCTTACGGTCTTAAACCAGTTCTTAGCGGTGGTGGAATGGGTGAAGTTCAGTGGAGGAGAGGCGGCAGGTCCGATGGTTGTAGAGGAGGTGGACAGGAGAAGGTTGTGTGAGTCCAGGGTGTAGGTTGGCAGGCAGAGCGATGGAGAGTGGAGGCCAGATGATCCTGAGCGATGGGACGAGGAAAACAACTCCAGACGTGGTTAGAGGATGTGAGGCGCGATACTAGAAACAAGAGCATACAGGATCTCATAGAACAAGTTTGTTGGAAGATCAGGTAATGTACTGGGCTAGAAGCTACCCTGGTGAGAGTATCAACCGGCGCTGGAGTTGTGTCACACCGCTCCTGAAATCCCCTGGCCCTCTGATTAGCGGAATCAGGATCAGATGGAGCTCGTGCCACGCCCACCTGCAACACAAACAGCTGACTGCCAGGTTACCTCACCTGCTGATAGAGGCAGACCGTGACAGAGGCCTATAACAGCAACAGGCTTACAATGAGACATTTGGATCTGTAGCCATTAGGGATGGGAGAGTAACTCGTTTTTTAGATGCATCGAGATGCGAACATGAACGATTATCAATCGATTAAAAAAAAAGTAAAAAATCGATTTTATTAATGACGAGGCGCTAAAAGTGGAACTCAGCTAAAAGGAAGTCTGGTGCTTGGACGGAAAGGTTACAGTATGGACAGGACAACATGGCTGACTTAGGAATACGGCCAGCACCGCCAACATTAAAAGTAAGCGTATGGAATTACGTTGGTTTTTATGAGTTTGAGGGGAAAAGGGACCTGGACAAAAGCCACATGGTGTTCACGTTGTGAAAACAAAACTGAAATATTTTGGAAACACAACAAACATGAGAAACCACGTTGATCGTTTTCACCCGGAGGAGGAGAAAAAGACGCCGGTAGCTGCGACTGCCGTCACCAACCAGAGAACTATGGAGCAGGTGTTGTTAAAATTTCCACCAAACTCTGAAAAGGCGAACAGAATTACAATAGCAAGTTTTATTGCGAGAGATTTGCGTCCATACGCAATTTTTTTCCTGTTTTATGCATTTATTTATACATTTAGTTGAAGTTCTTGTCAAGGGTATTTATACTCAAAATGTTGTTGTCTAATCACATTTACATTTAGAAAAAGAACAGTTATTCATGTTCAAATGAATTGGACATCCAGCATTATTTTGTTGGGAAGCTGTTAATGACAACACTTCTTTTCTTTAAAACATTGCACTGATACTCATGTTAATAAAAGATACTGGAAGTAAATGAATGTTTCATCATTACAAATGTTTTTCACGTAATCACTTGGCAGCCAGGTGAGGGAGGAGAAAGACGCATCAATAATCGTAGCTCCCTGAATCGTAATTGAATCGAATCGTGATGTTCCTGAAGATTCCCACCCCCCAGTAGCCACATTATTTCAACATCAGCTCACATTTGATCATTTCTTAGCAGGACTGCACAATTGTGTTCCATGTATAGCTACACCCCCACCATATTTATCCCTATCTCTCCTGTAGAGGTTATAGACATCGATTGCTAAGACAGTTATCAAAAAGTTTGTCCAGATGTGTTTCTGACTGTGCTGAAACATGGATGATCTCTTTTTGGCACATTCTAGTCATCTCACCAATCTTACTTCTAAGGCTGCATATAATTAAGTGGCCGAGGATTAGGCCCTTTTTAGAGAAACTTAACATGATTTTTGACTGTTGATGGAGTCGGGGCTGTGACATCATCAACATGGCGCCTGTCTGAAGCTGTGATAAATGTGGGGATGCATTTATGTGCACATAAAATATTTGAGCCATGAGTTTTTTTTTTTTCTTTTTCGGGGAAGCTCTAAAAGCTCTGTGAACACTTCCTAGAAAATCACCCTCGGTGCAGCGAACATGTGCTTTTTACTGCTCATATCAGAAGGCCTCTCAAACCAGAAGCCCCTGCCTGCTTTCAGCTTTAGTAAAGTCTTATTGATCTTTAGAGGACATAAACTGTTGGACGCCCGGAGAATAAAACAATAAAGTTTTCTATTGATTTTGTTTCAGCGGAGTCGGAGAGGAGCGAGCCTGGGTGTTTTTCATCTGTTCATAATTAATATTCTACTGATGAAAATCAATTTGGGAGGAGATCACCTTTGGTCTTCGACACACGTGGAGAGGACGTTTGATTTTTACATTTTATGGAGGTGTGTGATTCCTCTGAAGACATTGTCCAAGTGCAGCAAAGTCTGAAAGCATTTTCTCAAAGCAGGTGAAGTGTGACCTGGATGTTGATGTGAACATAAAAACCTCATTCTCAGGGTTCTCTCTGTGTGTTTTTATTAACATATCAAGAAATTATTCTGTAAATAAAATTCTTATCCTTTGCTGAAGGAATGCTCACCACTTTTAATGCCAAAGTTTAAAACTAAGACCATTATTTATGTAACCTGTTCACACCTTTACTGCATGGTTGAACGGATGTTGTGTCATCATGCCCCGTTCCTCCCCATCCATAGTGTTGAGGCCAGGGAAGTATTCCAGAAAGCGAGTTTAGAACATCGGGGATCTCCTGATAAATCCCCGCATGACGAAGTGCTCCCCGGTGTTGTGCCATAAATCGATTGGCTGCCAAAAAATGATTAGCCACCGCGGGATCGCGCACGGTTAGGGTAATTGCATTTCTAGACAAAATTCCCCAGGATTTCGCCTTAAAACTCGGCATATCTAGCAATATGGACATTGAGAAAGCAGGGATAACCTCGTCCGGTACTTAAACAGATGTTTATCGCGGATATTAGTTTTTTCCAGTTCGGAAGTTGTTTTAAGTGTTGCTATTTGTCTTAAACGTTCACAATGAGGATATATTAATCCTTTTTGCAATATTTGCGATTGAAAGATGGTTTGTGGTAAGAACTGGCTTTCTTTATGTTACAGCCTTGATACTAAAAAATAAATAAACAGTATAAAATGGCACCCTGTACTGAATGTAAAGTCAAACGTTGTATAAATGGATATAAACAATTCTCCAGCGATTTGATTTTTCCCCTTCCTTTCTTTAGTCCACTTGACATGGAGCCACGGTTAACTAGTTTGGGGCACATTTTTACTTGAAAAATAGTATTTAAACTGATCAAGCTTTGGCTTTAATGACACTGTGTAGGTTACTATCTATACATTACGTTGCTCTATTTAAAAGTAACAAGATAAAAGCACTTCAGCACATAAAATTAAGATTGTCACTTGCCAAATAGTGACTATACCCTCCTGTTTACCTATAAGAAACGCCTCAAAATATCTTTAAATTCTTTACTGATGATTTAATTGTAGACAACAAAAATGGCATTTTACTTGCCAAAAAGTGATTGAATCGCTCAGATTTTCATGGAGGCTAAATTGACCAAATAAGGGTTTTATGTATTATCTGTTTATGTTATTGTACTCATATCTACTGTATAATCGTAAACGCCCCAAAAATGGCAAAAAAAAAAAAAAAAGATAATTTCCCTTGCCAAAAATTAATTACAGTGTTCTGGTCACATGTAAAGGGTTAAATTTACCTAAATATTACTTTATTTATTATCTCTTGATGTTATTAGTCCCATCACAGGATGCTGGGTCTCTTCTACATTCGTAAACACCCCCAAAATGGCAAATAATGATCATTTCCCTTGCCATAAATTGATTACAGTGTCCTTATAGGTAAGCAGGAGGGTATAGTCTCTATTTGGCAAGTGACAATCTTAATTTTATGTGCTGAAGTGCTTTTATCTTGTTACTTTTAAATAGAGCAAAGTAATGTGTAGATAGTAACCTACACAGTTTCATTGTAAAGCCAAAGCTTGATCAGTTTAAATACTATTTTTCTAGTAAAAATGTGTCCCAAACTAGTTAACCGTGGCTCCATGTCAAGTGGACTAAAGAAAGGAAGGGGAAAAAATCAAATCGCTGGAGAATTGTTTATTTCCATTTATACAAGGTTTGACTTTACATTCAATACAGGGCGCCATTTTACATTGTTTATTTATTTTTTAGTATCAAGGCTGTAACATAAAGAAAGCCAGTTCTTACCACAAACCGTCTTTCAATCGCAAATATTGCAAAAAGGATTAACATATCCTCATTGTGAACGTTTAAGAAAAATAGTAACATTTAAAACAACTTCCGAACAGGATAAAACTAATATCCGTGATAAACATCTGTTTAAGTACCGGACGAGGTTATCTCTGCTTTCTCAATGTCCATATTGCTAGATATGCTGAGTTTTAAGGTGAAATCCTGGGGAATTTTGTCTAGAAATGCAATTGCCCTAACCGTGCGCGATCCCGCGGTGGCTAATCATTTTTTGGCAGCCAGTCGATTTATGGCACAACACCAGCTCCACGAACGATTCTCAGGTGGATTAAATTCCCTCTAATCCAAGCGAGGAGCGTCAGGCTAGGCTAACGCGTGTCCATAGGCAGCCCTGTTAATCGATGCTAGATAAATGAGAATGGAAGGAACGGCCAGAGCCTCATTCTTCATCCAGACTGAGCAATACTCATTCATTCATGCCTACCAGGACTACAACGATATCAGACTAAAATAGAGACCATGAGCTGTTTGAATAAAGCTGTATAGCTGGTGCTATTTAGTTAGAACGCATTTCCATGGCAATGCGTGAATTCCGCTTCAGCTCTTGTTTTTCCACATATTTTATTCAAGTTTTCATCATTTATGAGTCGTTTTCATGTTCTGCTCCAGTCTGGATGTTTAGAGACTCGAGGACTTTGTTTTTGCTGAGCTGCTGTGAGTTTTTTAGAATATACGTTCATGGTGGTCATGTGACCCTAAAGTTAACGCTGTAAATCATTTGTTACAAATATACATTTAGCGCATATGTTAAACACCGAGGACAAAACATCACGTATGTCATTTAAATCAAATAATACCGTGTTTGACTCGTGTGACCAGAGGAACTCTATAGTCACATTAACAAAGTTCTGTGCTTTATAGATGATACTTACACACTAGCATCGACTCCACTCTGTCCGCCCCAGCCTGGCCTCGTTCCTTCCACACTGCCTTAGGAATGCGGACATGACACACAACTTTATTTTTTTTCACATGCAGGACCGAGTCTCGAAACACACATTGTGAGGAGGCGTGCCGGGTGTCGTAGCACTCTGTTGTGACCTATGTTTTACATTGTTTTAACATATAGGAAAACACGTAATTGTGAAGGTGTGGCAGATTGTTTTTAGCTCTGGTGCACCGCCACAATCATTTACATGTAGAGGAAAACCTGCCCATGTGACACATTACACTAAATTATAATCTATATTAACACAGCAGCATGCAGCACTGGCTGCTAGCATTACACCAGACATGAATAGCTTATGTAGTGCTAGCAAACAGGATGAACAGGTGGGAGAATGTGTTGCAGTAATAGATCCCACTACAACACATAGGTGTTGATCCTCCATCTTCTTCTTTACCCCTCAGAGCCTGAGGGGGCACAGCGGAATGCAGGCTAAAATTCCGCCCAGTGGCTTTGTGACATCACCACCTGGGCGGAATTTTAGACAGCATTGTTTTTGTCTGCTACTGATTCACATGCTTCTTTGAGCTTAATTTTCTTTAGATAGATCTTTGGATATCCACTTCACTATGTGAATGTGTGTGTGTGTGAATGGATGAATGATACACCCAGATTAGTGACTAGCTCTTTATAAAAGGGGCCAGCGAAGAGCGGTAAACTTCCTGTGTAAATGACCTCTATGTTTACTTGCATGTTACTTTCATTTTGAAAGCTTCTGGATGTGTTTCACACTGCTTTGTGCTTGAATTGCTGTCTGGCACGATCTATACGTGTTTTGGAAGCGTAGCGTGTAAAATGTAGACTTGAAACGTAATGATAGCGTTCCCTCGCTTCTGGGGCATGTCCAAGTCATACTTGCAGTCATCCACTATATCGGTGGCTGGCTGGCTGGCTAACTAACTAACTAACTAACTAACTAACTAACTAACTAACTAAAGACACGTGGTGATAGGGCCTTTGCTGTGGCAGGTCCTAAGCTTTGGAACGAGCTTCCTCTTAACATAAGGCCTCTGTGGCGGTTTTTAAGGCAAGGCTAAAAACCTACTTTTATGATCTGTCTTTTAACCTTTCTAACTAGTTTTATTGTTTTACTTATAGCGATTTGTGCACTCACTGTATTTTTATCTGTATCTTGTGATACAATGTTTTTATTTTCTGGACTTAATGTTTTATGTTTTTTACTTGATCAGTGTAGCGCCTTGGTGGCATCTTTTTGCCTGTAAGGCGCGATTTACAAATAAAGTAGATTTAACTAACAACTAACTAACTAACTAACTAACTAACTCACTCACTCACTCACTCACTCACTCACTCACTCACTCACTCACTCACTAACTAACTAACTAAACCGTGTTGTGACCACACCAAAAACAAGCCTGTTCTGATATATAATTTGTAGGGGTGCATGCTGCTGTTCGAGCCTCATAACTAAGTAAAGACAAAATTAAATAAACCTTGGAGTGACGATGGCGTCCGTGACGTTTCATTTCATCGAAGGGACTTGCAGTAGTCTAGACGATGTGTTTTGGAAGCGTAGCGTGAACACGTAGCGTGAACAAACACATCAGTGATGATTTGGGAGTGATAAAATGCACTTCTCACGGCCGAGCTGGTTGTTTTCATGTGACATTTGTGGGGGTGCAGGCTGCCGTTTGAGTCTTATAAGTAAAAAAAATGGAAAATAAATCTTTTGGTGATGTTAGGGTGCCCTTTCAGGGGATTCGGTGACTTCTTTAGCACTGGTTAAACTTGAGGTCAGCTCACGGTTGAAACAGTTTCCTGCCCAAAACGGAAGAATTAACAGGTGTGATCCTCTTGTGGATAAACTTCTTGTCTTCTGCACATGTGGCTTGCTTTGGGGTCATGAACCGTTCACACTGGAGAGCGTTTGATGTCTTATTTCAGTCATAGTGTGAACGGCCACACAAAAAAATCAGATTTACTCAAAAAATCGGAATAGCGCATTAAGGCCTGCAGTGTGAAAGTAGCCTAAGCCTCTGGGTGACGCCATGTTTCCTTTTGCGTGAGCCTATGAGGACGAAAACCATTTACTGATTTGTAAAAAGCAGTTACAAAATCTTCACTATTTATAAACATTGTTTTACACATTTACCTCTTTACTTGTTGCCATTGATGAAAGGGAGTCTGATGTGCTTGTTAGTTTTCTGAAGGTTGAACTATCTGATGAATTACTTGTTAAAAAATTTGCCCTCTCAGGGGTTTTTGACCCTAATAGTCATCTGTTGGCAAGGTTGTATTCAAGCACAAAAATATAGCTTGTCGCTCTGTGTTTCTCTGTTTGAGGAGATTCGACTATGAGCTGTTGTTCGAATTTTTATACAGCTTCTTACATGAAGGGGTGAGAAACTGGCATGAGATCAAAGTGAAATGAGATTCTTAGGAATAAAGCACAAAAACATTATGATTAAACCGGCCGCGATTAAAACGAAAATTGCCACTCTTGAAATAATTTCCAAATGCTTTTTTCTAAACTCTGTCATTTTTAATAAATGACTAGCTAATAGGACCTCAATTTGTTCTGCTGTGACTTTATCATTTAAACGAACCACATTTCTAAGCTTTGCACAAGGTATTTCTTTCTGCACTTCTAAAAACAAATAACGGTAACTATATTTATCAAGCGTTGAAGTCAGAAGTAGTGGATTGGTTTTGCTTGCTTTTTGTATTGCATGAAAAACAATCTGGTTGATAAAACGTTTTTCTCTGTCTGAAAGGTTTTCCTTATTTTCTATTGCAGAAAAGTGATGGAGAAGACTAATCAACATTGTCTCTGTAAATTTCCAACAGAAGTCATCAGGACGCTTTTGATGAGATAAATGATGCCTAATTAGAGGTGGACTTTCCCCTCTTACTGTAGGCATAACTGGAGGTAGCCCTGGATAAGAGAAGAAAAAAAATGGTGTATGGGTCTAAGCTTTGTGTTTCTTTTCTATGAAAATCTAATCAAACTGTATATTCTACAAATCTTCGACGCAGGCTTTTGTTCAGAATACTCCGGCAGTACTGTAATCTAAAAAACACTTAGTGAACTACTGGTTTTCACCAACCCAGAACCAGAGTTGTGGCTTGACAAACAGCAGTAGAGAGAGTAGAGAAGTTTGATCTAAAGGCAACCGAAGAAAAGCTTCCTGCACAAGTGAAGGCCAAGTGTCAGAAAGAAAGAGAGATCTGAAGTGTGTCAGTCGATGTCTGGACCTGAAGTGAAGGCAGCCGCAGAGAACACTTGTGGTGTGACTGCCCTTTGTGATGTCATTCAAATGGAATCTATGGAATTAATATAGTCTGTTGTTATTGCATTCATTGTTATTACATCCATTATTATTACATTGTTATTACATCCATTATTATTACATTGTTATTACATCCATTGTTATTACATTGTTATTACATCACAAAGGGTACATCACTGCTTTGGATGTAATGCAGCAGCAGTCATGCAGTTGTTTTCCACCTGGGGAGTTTTCAGACACTAATGCAGCTCGAACGGCTCTGTGCACCCCCACAAATGATACATCAAAACGACCGGCTCGGCTGTGGGAAGTGTGATATGACTTCAAGTTGGGGTGATCACCCCAACATCACCCAAATTTCATTAGTTTATGACGATCACCCTGAAATCACCCCACAATAATGAGGTTGGGCCTCCTTAATGCATGGCCACTTTAAAATTTCTACAGGAATATTTTCTAGTTGATAAATAAAAAAATCTTTCAGCAAGTTCAGCTTTAATTTTCAGCAAATAATGGCCAATTTGCATATCAGCAAAAATTCTAACATAATTTAAAATCAGCAAACAATATTGCATTTTTTAGATTTGTGATAGCTGAAGTTTTTGAAGCTTATTTATTTATCCCATAATAGTTAATTTATTATAATAAACACAGCGTGGCTTTGGGGGAATTCAATGATCTTAAAATGCAGCTTGAGGATCAAATCAGTGTTGGCAGTGAGCTGGCCTCCAGTTTAACCCTCTGGAGGCAGGCGTTACAGATTTGCAACGTAAAAACCTACCTACCTGGTTTCTCCACATACATATTTCATGAGTATTTTTTAACTCAGAAGTACCCCTGAAGGACTTAGTTGCTCGTCCTTTTATCAAAACTTATTTTGAGCCAGAGAGGGTTAACCAGTGCTACGGAAGTTACTGAATCAGTGGAGCAAAAGCTGGATGAATATACTATGGAGCGGAGGTTAGCAATCATGAAAGCCCCGATCCTCCAAGGGCTCTAGAAAACAATAGCTGAACATTTGTTGATTCATTCATTTGAAATTATGTATTCTTTTTTCTTGTTGTGTTTATATTTACATTTGAATTATTGTATATATTAAATTTACACAAAACACACCAAAAACTGAGAATTCTTTCTTGTTCTTCTTATGCATCTCCCCACACTCTCTTCCTCCTGTAAACCCATCACGTGTTTGGAAACGTAAACTCTATACTCTAATCCTAATCCTTTGACATCCAGTACAGCTTGTGATAACTCACTTTACAACCAACTTGCAGTATTACATTTCCCAGACACCAGCTGTGTGTTCTGTATTGTGTTTTTATTTCATACAAATTTTTATTCATTGTACTAACTGTCCTTGTGATCGGCCAGACTTTGCATGAAAATAGTAGAAATTCAATGTAACTATTCTTTACCATAAAAACTGGTTTCAGTTTTACATTTTTTTAAGGAATTTAGTCTCGAATAAAAGAAAATCACATTTCTGTCCTCTTAAACAGTGAACAACCGTGTTACGCATACATCACTCAACGACGTCTTAGGGCAGCTGCTGGCACTAGTCGTGATTGGTGTGCTCAGTGATTATGGAAATTTGTGCTCACAGCCGCAGTAAAAAGTCTGAGCCATAGTTCCGAGTCCTACATGCATTTTTAACTAATATAGGTTTGATCTAAAATAATAATCTACACATTCCATCTGGAACCTATCGGTTCTTCTGGACTTCCAACGATTCCTTGGGCTGAGGTGGCCGTGCGTCTCGGCCCCCTCGGGAGATGGGAGCATGCTGCCGCCTGTGTGTAGCAGCTGTTCCCGGCCGAGAGACAGGAGATGCCGGGTGCCCACATTGCAGTGATGAAGCAGCAAATTCGGAGATCTCTGATCGCAGGGCCGCCGCTGTTAAAGGGAGAGGCACGTTACTGAAACTCGGGAAGCCTCCCTGCAGCAGTGACCTCGCAAATCTTTGACCACAGTGAACCAGCGAAGCCCCGGAGCCTCAGCTAGCTAGCTTTGGTCAATTTACATAGCTTGAGTTTCGGTGCCCAGCCAGCCCCACTAACAAGTTATGCTTCAACCCATCTTTGATCAAGCATTCTTATGTTAAATGTACAGCATTTGCCCCCCATTCAACCAGCAAAATAATGATGTATTAGTACAATCGATACCACAGCTTGCCCTCTTTGTCCAACTATTTCCATGTCTAACATCCAAACACACAGAGGACACAACTAAGTTCAGAGAGTCAAAATGGCTCAACGTCTATTAACGCGAGGCTGAGACCTTCCACGGAGCTAGCTTTGACCCTCCCTGTCAATCAAGTCTAGTTGTTCGTAATTTTAAGAATTTAATTCCACTTCAACACAAGTTGCAAAAAAATTCACCCCCCTCAGAGTTGTCATGAATGTTAACTAGATCCATCAAAACTCAAATGGTTTGTTGAACTAGGCTGTAAGCGTGTTTATTTCTGCTGTGAAATGGGCATTTTGAACACGGGAGTCAATGAGGATTTGCACACTTCTGGTGGAACTGCAATATTTAGAAATTCAGTGTTGGGATCAGTTCTGGGTGTCCTCGGTTTCTGCTTGGCTGGCATGTACAGTTATAGGAATGGAATGCAACCCCTTTTGTGTTGCATCAAACATACAACAGGACAGCAGTAGCTCAGGAGGCAGAGCAAGTTGTCCAGTAATCTGAAGGTTGCAGGTTCAATTCCAGCTCCAACCAGTGAATGCTGCTGTTGTGTCCTTGGGCAAGACATGTAACCCAGGTTGTCTGCTGGTGGTTAGGGTCAGGTGCTCAGCATGCAGCTGTGGCTACATCGTAGCTCATCATCACCAACGTGAGAATGGGTGAATGACTGATTGTGTTGTGAAGAGACTTGGGGGGGTTGTAGAATCAGAAGAAGGTGCTATAAAAACAGGCCAGTTACCATGAAAAGCTTTATTCTGCATGCATTTGTACAAGTACCTAAATGAGAAGCATCTTAACATCTCAGGGATTATTTGATATATTGTTATATATTATATATTGTTTGAGGAGAATTTGTTATTTAATGTTTTTTAGGGAAAATTCTTTAGTAATAACCACTCATGCACTCTTGCAGCATAAGGCTTTATGATCAGTCTGACCTTATTCCTCTCATGTTTTCATCTTCTTTTTGTTCAACCTGAAATACTGTTGGCATCCTGCCAACCTCCCAGCAAACAAACCCGTTTCGGGTCACCGAGGACTGTGTCTGGGTAGTGTGGGCAGGGCAGACCTACACTCACCACAGGATTCACACACAAGGATCTTGTGTATGGATGCATGAATGGGGCCCATATATTGTTTCCCACGTGGGCCTCTTTTAGATTGAGTTAATGGCAACCCAGAGATGGATCTGCCCAAATCCATCCCATGCAGGGCCCTTGTGGGGGTGCCCTGTGCCAGCCTAATGGATGTTTGCATTTGCGCGTTAATTGTGTTTATGTCTGTGGGGACCCCATGTGGCCAAGTTGGTGTCAGCCCATGTTGGGAATCTGGCAGTTTAGTGATCATATGTCACTCATCAGAACAGAAATAGGATTTAGAGCTAAAAAAAAACTGCTGCACATTGGAACTATGATGAAAAACCTCAACATTTTCACAGTAAGTTAAGAATTTCCTTTGGTGACAATCAGCTCAAATAAAAGAGAAAACCCAGCATGCAAAACAATGGAGAAAAGAACAATAAACCTTGTGTGGCAAATGATGTAAAATCTGTGAGAATCAACAACTAGAAATGAATAATTTACAGAAACTACTAAAAATTTATGTGTTTATTCAGATGAGCACTCTAAAAACCACACAGTACATCATTTAAAATCAAAATGTCATTTATTTAGATTCAGTATGAATTCCAGTCCAAAACCTAGTCACTGGATTTTGTAAATGTGTCGTTTTTTATAGTTTCTTGGAGAGCACCATTGTGTACTAACTAATAATGAGAAACAAATGTTAATGAATCCCTAAGACCTGACAAATGAGCAATACAGATATCAACAGATCAGATGAGAAAAACTGTTTATTTTCCCAAGTGGCTGGGAAGAGGGATGCCTGGGTGTCTCTGCATAGGATCCTAAAGGTTAGGGTTGGATCTTAAAAAGAGACGACATATAATATAGCCACTTAAGGAAAATAGATTTTTAAAAATATTTGTGCATTGAATAAAATAAAACAAAAATATAATATACCTTATGCTAGTTCTCCTAATAGCCTAGTGTTATAATTAGTAACTCAGGATGTGGAGCTGGCTGTCCTGTCATCAGAAGATTGTGGGAGGCAGCTCCTGCCAGGGAATTCTGCTGTTGTGTCCTTGAGCAAGAAATTTCACCCAACTTGCCCAGGTTTGTGGTAGTCAGAATGGCACCCTCACCTCTGTCAGACTACCCAGGGACAGCTGTGGCTACACCCCAACAGAGCAGTGTGTGAATCTGTGAATGGGTGAATAATGGAAAGTACTTTGGGTGTCTTGAAAAGCACTTTATAGGTCGAATTCATTATTATTAGGCCCGAGCAGCGAAAGCGCTGCAAAGGCCTATTGTGTCTGCTCTGTTTATATTTCTTCCGCCAAGTAAATTGGCTTTTTAGAGGCCTTAACATACCCGAAAACGCAGGAATTTTTGCACACATGTCAGGCGTGGTGTAAAATTTTGTATTTTAAAGGTCCCAAAAAAGTCGCAATAAAGCTAGCGAAAATTACCCTCTCCGTAATACTTTGTCGTACAGTTATGAAATTTTGTACACTTGTAGTAATCAACAGTCCACACAGAAAAGTCTCTTGCAACCATGGTCAACATCAAACAGGATGTCAGCCATTTTGGTTTGAAGTGGTGATTTTGGCCCCGTTTTGGTCGTTTCCAGGGTCCGCTTCTGATTGATTTACTCGATCATTTTTCATACGATCGTCTCGAAAGTTGTGGAAAACTGCTCAGAAGGGATGGGCGATCAAATAGAAAAAATAAAACTGACTTTTTGTATATGCTGAGGGGGCTTGGCAAGGCCTCGAAGTTCGACTACTCGCCAAAAAAATATAAACGGCTGTAACTTCATACTTGAATAGAGTAGTTACAAAAATTTCTGTGGTCATTCGACATCCAGCCACAAACTAAATTGAATGGTCGGATGATGACATCACACAAGCCCCGCCCCGTCAGGACCAAAACGGTCAAGTTTTACTGTGATAGGTCCCAAATCGCCCCATTTCACTTAATCACCACAGATTTGTAGCTGGTAACTCAAGACAAGTGGGGGTTGCTTGGCGTCACTTATGGGAGTTTTCAAAAGAGGGTGGGGCTGCGGCGGCACGGCGAAGTCAGGCGTACCGCCATGGTCATATGTTTGCCTCCCATTTAGTCATTTCTAAAGATAGCGCACAAAACTTCTGGTGAGTGATCCTAGTCTGGCCCCCCAAAAAAATCTGATGTGAAAATCTGGTGGGCGTGGCCTATTTTCTTAAATAGCGCCCCCTAAAACCATTAAAACTGTCAGCCCCAAGCCGTGCTTTGACTGAGGATTACGAAATTTCGTACACTAATGTAGTGTTTTAGGACCTACAAAAAAGTCTCTTGGAGCCAAGTGCAAAGTCACACAGGAGGTCGGCCATTTTGGTCCAAGTACTCGATTTAATGGTTTTCGCACACGTCATTTGGAGAGTGATGCCCCGTCACCCTTTTCACCGATCACCTTCAAACTTCTGCTATATACTCTTAAGACATAGGGGAAAAATTCAACCGCTGGATTTTCCAAAAGTTGAAAGGTGTGGGCGTGGCTTAGCCTCAAACTTTGACCTGTCTCCACCCCACTCTTTTTTTCACAGCTCCCTATAGGACTCCCTTCCCCCAATCACCAGCAATCTCTGGCAAATAGCAGTAGACAAGTTGCGGTCACTTGGTCTCCAGTACTGGCAGGTTTCAAAAAAAGGCGGGGCTTTGGGAGCATGGCGAAATTCGCCACCACACCATGGAACTATGTTTGCCTCTCATTTCCTCAGTTAAGATATCGCCACAAAATTTCTGGTGAGTGATCATTTCTATTGGGGGTCAGAAAGGTTGGTAGGTGTGGCCTATTTTCCGAAATAGCGCCCCCTAGGACCATTAAAACTCTCAGCCCCAAGCCATGCTTTGACTGAGGATTACAAAAATTGGTACACTAATGTAGTGTCTCAGGACCTACAAAAAAGTCTCTTGGAGCCAGGCCAAAGTCGCACAGGAAGTCGGCCATTTTGGTCCAAGTACTCGATTTAGTGGTTTTCGCACACGTTGTTTGGAGAGTGATGCCCCGTGGCCCTTTTCAACGATCGCCTTCAAACTTCTGCTATATACTCTTAAGACATATGGGAAAAAATTCAACCATCCAATTTTTCAAAAAAATGAAAGGTGTGGGTGTGGCTAAGCCTCACACATTGACTTTTCGCTACTAAATTGATTGACGTAATAACTCCCATGCACATGATCAGATCTATATCAAACTTTGTCTATGTGATCACTGACCACATGTCAAGATAATGACAATGTGGACAGCTGACATCACCTAAGCCCCGCACCCTGACAACAGGAAGTCAGTTCTTTTATGGTGAAATGCCCATATTTGTCCCCTCTAATTTAGTCAACATGACACTAAGGTCATGTATTGTCTTCATGATGCTGTAATGACTATTCAGTTCTGATAGCTTTCCAGAAAGGGAGGGGCTTTGATGCCATGGCAAATTCTGGCATGACACAGTGACCTTACGTTTTACTGTAACTTTCATAAACAGCGTCCGATCTGCACGAGACTGAACATAGCAATCAACAATCATGCCCTTTAGCCAATAAGGCACAAGCGGTTGGTGAACGTTGTATAATTTCACCACAGCGCCCCCTACATACCTTTAAAACTGTAATAACTCCTACAGACGAGGTCACAACTGCACCAAACTTGCTATATGTGGTTGATATCACTTTAGCTCTGCCCCCTGAGAGACATTAGGCCCTGAATAACTCATGCATTATGCACTTCACACCAAACTACACGCAAATGATTGTTGTGAACCTACAAACTGCTCCATGGGATATTTTCCTAAATTTGGGAGAGTGCCCCCTATATACAATAAAACCTTGTAACTTTTACAAAAAAGCTCCAAACTATATCAAACATGGTGGGAGTCATCACACAACTGCAAACAACACGTGCATGTTCTCACTTTTTCAAATCACTTTAACTCTGAACACTTAAAGCCTGCTGCCTCTAGATGGCCCATGCAAGGTTTGATTGATGCCAAATTAACAGAAAACCATCTTTGATGACCAAAGATGACCTTTATGGGATTTAGTTGTAAATGGTCACAGCACCCCACAGATAGGTTCAAACTTTATTAACTTCTAAAGACAAGGTCAGAATGGCATTATACTTGGCTTGTGTCATCACATGACTGTACCAAACACATTGATGTGGTTGTTGGTTCAAACCCCTTTAGCTCCACCCCCTTTCGGCTCTCTGGCTCTAGATAACACAAACGTCTGATTTATGCCAAAATAACAGAAAACCACCTTTGTCAACCAAAGCTGACCTCAATGAGATTTTTCTGTAGTTGGTCACAGCGCCCCCTAGATAACTTTAACCTTCAATAACTTCATAAAATGTGGTCAGAATAGCATTAAACTTGGTCTGTGTCATCACACCACCAGTGTGGTAAAGATAAAGTATCCCCTAGTGGTGAGATCAGGGTTCGTACACTTTTTTAGCTATGGTTTTCCATAACTTTTCTATGACTTTTCCATAACCATTCACTGAAATTCCAAGACCAAAAATGAACACATTTCAGCCGGACCATCGTAGTCGGTGCCTCTAAATCAAACCCAGACACATCTCGATACACTGTGTAAGGATTTATTGCACTAACACAGTAAACATTAAGGTTTTAACAGATGAACCGTCTGACTTCTCCCCATCACAGAGAGAAATAGAAATGGAGAACATAATGTGCTTAAGGGACAGGAACACCATTTCCCAATCAAAGTATCTACGCTGCATAAACTTATAAAAATAAAGAAAAATACTGTGCACTTGCATTCTTATTGAAACAAATATAAATTCTCCAAAAATAAATGTTCTCTTAAAACATAACAGGTGCAAAATTTTGAACTTAATGTAGAATGGATTTTTGTCATAATGCCCTACTTGTATTCACTTTTTACCAAAATAACACATTACATACAGTAAACTAAAGTAGGCTTCACAAAATTAAAATTTTCTCCTCAAACAAGAGCCTGAACATTAATCTGGAACATAGTGAGGAATTAATCTCTGTAACATCCTCTCCTGGCATGTCACACTGTAACCATCTTTACTGCTTCATTTGAGAAAGCGTAGCATCAATGTGCTTGTCAATGTCTTGAAGAGAAACTCTTTTTTTCTTTGGCAGTGCAACGCAAACTGCTGGATTTTGTGATGAAGGTCAGTTTTCCAGTAGATTAGGCTTTTTCAGCATACTCATCAGCTGACTTCTCCAACGCGGCAATGTCGCTTTCTGCTCTGACCTTCTTCCTTTTAAACTCATCCAACTCGTCTGCAAGGGCTTTTCTCTTTTGTCCCTGCCTTTTCTGTTCAGCAGCCCTCCTCTGGTCGTCTAGGTAGCTGTGGTACTTTTGCCTTGCTCCGGACACAGATATCAACAGTTCTTTGGTGATTTGTACATTTGTTACACCACCAGCTGCTCTGATATGGCCAACAATGAACCTTTGGGCAACCAGAGAGGCTTCTTTCTGGTTCTCAACAATCAGCTCCTTATTAATTGAGAATCCTCTCTCAACACTGGTGAACCTTCCAGACTGGAAAAATAAAGGAATCCTATACCTGGAACACATATATGAAGGATTGGACTTCATCCCATTTAATCAAATAATCTCCCAATTTGGAATGGATAAGAATAGCTTTTTAGAATATCACCAAATTAAATCTGTAGTCAAACAAAAATTTAAGCTCAATAAAATAGAATTACAAACACCACCAAGGGTATTAGACTTTTATAATCTCAAACCCCCCAAACTACTGTCTAAAGTATATAAGACACTGTCCAAAATAGACGATAAAATTGCAATCCCTATTGAAAAATGGGAGGTGGATCTATCAGTCAGCTTTGACCAGGACTTCTGGTCCCAAACTTGTTTAAAAACTTTTAAAATGATCAGACACCCCAATTTACAATTAATTCAGTACAAAATTCTACACAGAGTACACTATACAGGTCATTGGATGTTCAAGATGGGGTTTGTGTCGTCTGACACCTGTACACACTGCACAAACAACATTCCTGACAATTACATTCATGCACTGTGGTCCTGTCCACCTGTCCAGGAATTTTGGGGTAGAGTATGTGAGGATCTGTCAAAATGTCTGAAATGTCATATCCCAACCACCCCCTCTCTTTGTTTACTGGGAAACCTGGACGATGTCCCGATTGAAACAACTTTGGTTCACGTGGTTCTGACTACCATATGCATCGCTAAGAAAACTATCCTCTTGAATTGGAAAAATAGAGAAACTCTCTGCATTAACCAGTATAGAAATCTTTTGTTAGATCATATTGCACTTGATATAGCCTCTGCTTCCACTTCAGATGAATCTCTCTGGGCTCCTTTGATCGGTTCCATCACATAATGAGGGTGGGGGGCCGTTGATGTTGCCCTGCGGGATGGTGTGGCTGGGGGGGGGGGGGGTGGGGGGGGGTCTGAGTTTGGAGTATCCGGATGTTCCCTGGGGGTGGGTTCACTGGGGGGTGTCTGGGACTGGGGGGCCATTGCCCCCCTCTGGAGGTGCTTGGGTTGCCTCGGGGTGGTGGACTACTGGCGGTTGTGAGTGGGGCCCCTTGGGGATTTTGGCGGCGGCCATGGGTCACAGCCTGGTGGCTGCAATGCCCCTGGGCGGGTCTGGGTGGGGGCCTGGGGGCTCGGGGTTTGGGGGTGGCTGGCCCCGTGTGGGGATCTGGGCGGGGCCTTGGGGGTCGGGTCCTGACATGTATGCTGCCGGGAAGAAGGCAGGAACAAGCAACAGTGCCTGGCCTGGGTTTGGGGGCCTCAGGTAGACCTTGGCTCCTCTGCCGTTCCATCACAGAGGAGGGGGAGGTCCAGGAGGGGGAGGACCCAACCTTACCTGGATGTCCCATGTCTTATATATTCTGGAAGTTGTGCAAATGCAGGGATGAGCATAGATATTCTACTGGGGTGGGGCTGGGTTGGTGCCCTCTGGCTCCGTGAGGCTCTGTAATGCTGCTGCTTTGGGCCCTGGCAGGATGGGCTGGGGTCTCCATGCCCTGGGTGGCAGTTTGACAACAGAGGTGCCTATTGGGGCCAGTAGGGGAGCTGGCTCCCTGGAGGGCTAAGCCCAACCAGCCATTCCTCCCCATCCCCGCATATTTCTCTCCTCCTGCTCCCTCACATCATCACACAAACATACACAGAGGACCTTGGGGGGTGGGCAAGTCAGGGAGTGCGGGTATGGACCCCATTTCCGCATTCCTGTGGCAATCTGCCCCCCAATTTTATTTGCACCTTATACGCTTCCACTGATGACATTCCACACAAACACACACTTAGGGCCTTGGGAGTGAGCACATTCAATGGCATTTGGCAGGGGGATATTTCAGCCTCCTCCCGGGTGCCGGTGCCCACTTCCAATTTTAAACCGCACTTAGACACTGATGGCTGAAGGTGTGAGTGGGGTGGTACGGTGGCATCAGCGGGCATAGGCCAGATGATGCCCGCACTACCTACTCACCACAGCCATGGAATACACCTCATGATCACACAACACTATATTGGAGCAGGCGGAGGGAGACTAGGGGTCTTTGCCACCTCTGTTGTTGCTAGGCTTCCTGGGGCTGGAGGCTAGGAGGGAGATCTGGCCGTCTGGTTGGGGTCTGGGGTGGTGGGTTGCTGTGCTGAGCGTTGGGCGGGGGAGCTTGCTCATCAACACCCCAGCAGAAAGGGTCAAACTCTGGTTACCGGTGATGGTTGTACCCAATGTGCAGCAGTACCAGGACCAGAGTGAATAGGGTGTGTATGGGGAGCATGAGTGGGTGTCCGGCGTGCATTTTTGTAAGTCTTGGGTTGTATGTGCATGTGTGAGCATGAGGGAGGGAGTGTGTGACTGTGTTTGTGTATGAATTTATATGTCAGGTGGGGCCTTTGACTCCTCCCCTCTCCTGGAACTTCTCTTGATGATATAGATCTTTGTCCCCCCTCCCCCTGCCACACCTGGTGTGGGGGCTTGTGCCATGGTCTGCCTGAGTGTTCGTGGCAACCGGGTCTGGGGGTTTAAGATTTTGGCATCTACCTGATAGATCCCGGTGGCTGCCTGGTGGGGTCTGGGTCCCTGGGCTCTGCTGGGTCCCCGGCGGGGGTGGTCGCCCCTGGGTCCCGGGTTGCTGGGTCCCAGGCTCGGCCGGCTAGGGAGTGGGAGGCTGCGGGCGGGCCTGTGGGCTTGCCACTGATATCTCCCGGGACTCTGCCGGCTGCTGGTTGTGGCCCCCCAGGGCGATCCTCTGTGCCTCTCGAGGGGGGCTGGGGCCTTTCTGGTTGCAGTCTCCTTGGGGTTCCTGTGTTCTGGGGCAGCGCCTGGATCTCTGGGACTTGGAGCTCCCCCGTGTCCTGCGCATCTTTGGGGGGTGGATCTGTGGTCCCTCACACTCTCTGTTGGACGCTCCTATAGAGAAACCTTAAATAAACAAGCGCGTGTACACACACAGGTGCTCACATGGTGCTCTCAAAATTATGGGCTTGGGCACGTTCAACACATGTCTTAAGACTATGGTGGGCACTTAATGCACTGTGATTTATTATCGCGATTCTTCAGTTAAGCAATGTTGATTATATATTTTTTCATCAAGTTGACGCAGTGATAGCTAGATCTTGTTGTATTGTTGTTGTGTCCCTTTTTTTTCTTTTGCTTTTTTTTTGTCTTTTTCTGCAGGTCTAGAAGCAGACTCTTGTTCATTGTTTATTTTTGTGGAACCCCCCTCTCCCCACCTTTTCTTTTCCTTTCTCTTTCACCTCTGTCTCCGTGTCTGGTCGGAATTACAAAGCATTCAACAACAGTAACAATAAAGTTTTAAGTATCAGGCGTGACATTAAAAGCAGACACTTTGATGCTCTACCTGAGAGTAAATCTGTAAGGCTTGTCACCAGCATTCAGACATCAATTCTGCTTGTGTAACCCAGAAGCTAGAACCTTAATGAGGTATTAACTAATTGGCTTACTAATATGATCCATCCTCAATTTAGATAAAATATAAAATATAAATTAAGGAAATTAACAATACTAATTAATAGATATCTAATTAACTAATAGATAATTTCATAATGAATTATTGGAAGGGTGAATAACTAAAATAACGAGTTTAATATTAAACATCGGTTAAAACAAGAATCTTGAACATCACTAACAGAAACAGAAGAGGAAAGCTGTATACTATTGGTCCAGGTGGGAATCTGAAATTTCATTGGCTGAGAGAAATAAGTCCCGCCTCCGCGAAATAAAACCGTGTGACGCAGCTGAGCGAGAGGAGAGACAAACGGCTGTGCAGCACGCAGATACAGAAAGCAAAGACTGAGCGGTTAGAGAGAGAGAGAGAGAGAAAAAAAAACAACGGTCGAGGCCGTGAAGAACCCTGATTTGGGTGCCGCATAGATAGAGGGAGAGGCGGACTTGACTCCTTCTAATAAGAGCTAGGAACTTGGAACCAACGCGGTGAGTAAAGAAAAAAGAAGAGAAAAAGCTAACGATGCAACTTAAAAAAAAAAAGGAAACTTAAATAGCTTATCAAATTAATTCCATTCTTATAGATTTGTGTGGAGACGACAGAGTGAACCAATCCTCTGTAGGAGGGAACCGTTGGAGCGCGTTGGTGAGTGAATGAGATTAAATTCAGTAAATTATTAAATTCAAAAAGCTAATTACAGCAACCGAGGTGACAGCAGTGGGCTGCTAGACGTTAGATCCCAGGAGTTAACATCTCAAACTACCAGTTAACGGTGGTAGGGCATATAGGAGTTAACGGCTCAAACCGCCAGTTAACGGCGGTAGGGCATATGGGATTCCCAGGAGTTAACGGCTCAAACCGCCAGTTAATGGTGGTACGGCCTAGATGTACAAGGTCCTCAGGGGCGTTATAGCTAACGCCATAGAATTAGCAATGCGTCCCTTAACCAAACATTTAATAATAAAAAAAATAGATAAATAAAAATAAATAAAAGCTAACTGATTAGGGAGGAATTATTTTACAAAGGTGGACCAAAGGACCAGAATTTATATTTTGTTTAATTTTGTTATAGAAAATTTTATTTATTTATTTATTTATTTGTTTGTTTATTTATTTATTTATTTATTGTGTTACAGATATACAAGGTGTCACAATGCTGTATAGAAACACAACTAAATGTATCCTTGTTGTCATGAATGTATTTCTTGTTGAATAGTGTAGAGTAATAGAATCTAACTGAGCCTATTGAGCTGAACAATTGTTGTCATATGTAATTATATTTCCAGAGCTACTGAGAATTATTTTAATAGACAATCAAATTGATGTTATGTTAGTTGAACTGTGAACCCAAACATGATTGGCTATGCCAATAGAGTGAAGCATTTGTTTAAGTCTGTAAGACTTTATGCTGTGATGTGACGAGAAGGGTCGATGCCAACTTGCTAACAGTCCTGTTGTTTACAGGCTGGGTTTTTTTTTTCCTTGGGTTTGATCCCGACTCCTATGATCACTCACTTGGAACGAGAACTGGATTTCTTCCTGACGAGGGAGATGGCGAGCCTTAACCACTGAACGAACCAGGACATCTCAAGTAACTGAAGAGCAGACTGCTCTCTTCTGTGAACAATCTCAACGGTGCGGTAGGAAAAAATCGCACCACCGGACTCTGACTTTCACCCCAAGCGTGGGGATTTGACTTGACGCCGGCTGACTTGTGACTCATATGATCAAATCTCATACCGAGCATTTTACTATTGTCGATTGTTTTCATCTGTTTTTGTGTGTTATCTTTATGTGTTATATTTCCCATTATTATTAAAATTTAGTATATAAACCGTTTCATGCTATACCCGTGACTCCAGTCATTCTTAAACAACCTCCAATTCTCCCCGAACCTAATTATTGGCCCATTTGTTTATTTTTTCTTTTAATTATCTTATTGTATCCTGTAATCCGGTTACATAAAACTTGGCGAGCCAGCCAGGAGAATTGTAGAGTTGTTACCTTAGCTAACCATTGACTGACATCATAAGAGTGCCTGGAGGTCACAGTGGTTTGCCATTTTGGCATTATTGGTACTTTTGAGTGTTTTAAAATGGAAGTTGTGAAAACAGAAAAGGTCAAAGTTTCAAATGCTGTTTTAATCAGTGGGTTAACTGATACAGACCTTGATAACGAAGTCTTTGGGTTTATGGAAGGATTCGGACCAGTTAACAGGCGCATTAAGTTACCAAACTGTGATCAGATTATTGTGGAGTTTCAACATGAAGCCACTGTTAAGGAATTAAAGAAACAATGTTTACCCTATGACAAACCTTGTACTAGGAACCCAGATGTTTTCTTCCATATTCAAGACCTAGCCAGCGCGTACAGTCTAGAAACTAGCACATCTGCCACTGATGCCTATCTGTCAGAGCTCAGGGACATAGCTGCGCGTAGCAATCAATCATTTAAAGACCTTCTAATGGAGGAACTGGCAAAAATTGGGGAATCTTTAGGAAGGGATACCCATGCATCTGAACCAGTCACTGAACCAGAGCCAATGCTCCATAGTGACCAAGTTACATATTCCCTGCCTTTAACACCAGAAGTTAACTATATGAACAACTCAAAGGACAATTGTCCACCTACAGAGACTGGAAAACAAAACCCTTGCATTCCACCAAATCTTTTAAACACACCTGAGGTTCAGCGAGTTATTGTGGAACACATTGTTAAAAGCAGTGAGGTTATCCCTCCGCCTACTTCACAATACAGACTAAAACCGTTCTCAGGGCGAGTTCCACACCCTTCTTTTGAAACTGACTATGATACTTGGCGTAGTAGTGTAGTGTTATGCATAAATGATCCTTCACTCACCAAGTCCCAAATTGTACGAAGAATCGTGGAGAGTCTGTCAGCCCCAGCAGCGAGCATCGTTAAAGCTCTTAGTCCAAAATCCGACCCGGAAACGTACCTTGAACATCTCGATTCAGCTTACGCAGCTGTCGAAGACGGCGACGAGCTCTTTGCTCGCTTCTTAAACACAAACCAGGACAGTGGTGAAAAACCTTCCGATTACTTTCAGAGGTTATACACCTTGTTAAACCTAGTTATTCAGAGGAATGGAATTTCCTCCAGTGACGCCGACCAGCAGCTGCTCAAGCAGTTTTGCAGAGGCTGTTGGGACAGCTCGCTGATTTCAAACCTGCAACTCGAACAAAAGAAAGACAACCCGCCTCATTTTACAGCACTTCTCCTCAAACTGCGCACTGAAGAAGACAAACAGGCTACTAAAGCAGCACGCATGAAACAACACTTAGGGGCACAACGAACTAGAGTGTATTCAAATGTGCAAACAACATGCTCTCAGAGTAAAAACACTTGTGAACTGGAAATAGATGATAACTGTGATGACTTACGCAAACAAATCGCTGAGCTCAGGAGCCAAATTGCACAGCTTAAGGTTAACAACACAGATAAAAAGGCAAAGAAAACTCAAAAAGAGTCAAAACCCCGTGTGGGGACTAAAATTCCAGATGAGCCCAAACAGATTCAGCAGATAACAGCAGTGGTGCCCAGACCAAAGCCTGGATACTGTTTTAAGTGCAGAGAAGATGGGCACATAGCTTCTAGCTGTAGCAACGAGCCAAATCCAGCACTAGTTGCAACTAAAAGACTTGCTCTTAGACAGAAGCAGCGCGAGTGGGAGATGTCAAAGCCAATTGCTCAGTCTCCTCCTTTAAACCGGTAGAAGCTCCTATCGTGGGACAGATAGGTGCTAAAGTAGAACCAAGTCCCTCTAAGGAAAGGACAGAGAGACTTTTTTGCAAGCCAGTTCATGCTCATTCAGTGCCAAAACTTCCCAAAAGATTAGTGGGTGGGCGATGCACAGCTACAGTCTCAGTTAACAGTGTTGAATGTAATTGTTTACTGGATTCAGGGTCCCAGGTAACCACCATTGCCAATTCTTTTTACCAAGAACACTTACCTGACCTCTCAATTAAACCCATCAGTAATCTGTTAGAAGTCGAGGGCGCAAACGGTCAAGCAGTTCCTTATTTAGGATACATAGAGATAAGTGTCACATTTCCAAAAGAGCTCGATCAGTCTGGACTTGAGTTACCTACCCTTGCGTTAGTGGTTCCGGATATAAGCTCAAACTCTGATACACCACTACTCATTGGCACAAACACACTCGATCCTTTGTATGAGCAATTGTCTGCCAATAACTTACCTGATTCCAAGGCACTCTCTTATGGGTACCAACACGTGCTAAAAGCCTTAGCAGTCAGAAAAAAACAAAGCAAAGATGGACGAGTTGGTGTGGTGAAGCTTCGAGGGAGAACCCAAGAAGTTCTCCCTGCAAATAAAAAACTGTTACTAGAAGGGTTTATGCAACCCAGCCAAAACAAGCATGAGCCTTATGCACTCATTGAACAACCCACCAATGGTTCTCTACCAGGGGGTATAATTGTAGACTGTTGCCTCATTTCCTTACCTTCACATGGTCCATACAAAGTACCTGTTGTACTAAGAAACGAAACTAACCATGACATCACATTACCCACTAACTGTGTGATCGCTGAGTTAGTTAAAGCCGATCGTGTTATGCCATATCCAGAACCTGACAAAAGTGATCAGAAAGTACTTGCGGCGTGTAGTTCGCAGCAACAGACTTCACCTTCAAACCCTCCTCTCAGTTTTGACTTCGGTACTTCGCCCTTGTCCGAAGAATGGAAAGGGAGGATCACCAACAAACTTAACACTTACTCCGATGTGTTTTCGCACCACGATCTTGATTTTGGTCATACACAACAGATAAGACATCACATCAACTTAAAAGACGAGACCCCATTCAAACAGAAATCTCGGCCGATCCATCCACATGATTATGAAGCCGTGAGAAAACATTTGGAAGCCCTCTTGGAAACCGGTATAATAAGAGAGTCGGAGTCTCCATTTGCCTCACCAATAGTGGTAGTTCGGAAAAAGAATGGTGAGGTACGTCTATGTATAGACTATAGAAAGCTTAATCTGCAAACCATTCGCGACGCATATGCCCTGCCTAACTTGGAGGAGTCCTTTTCTGCTCTCGCTGGATCACAGTGGTTTTCTGTGATGGACCTCAAGTCAGGTTACTATCAAATAGAGATGTGTGAAAAGGATAAACCTAAAACTGCTTTTGTTTGCCCGTTTGGGTTTTATGAATTTAACCGTATGCCACAAGGAATAACAAATGCTCCAAGCACTTTCCAACGGGTTATGGAAAAGTGTATGAAGGACATTAATCTGAAGGAAGTGTTAGTTTTCCTAGACGACTTGATCGTCTTTTCCAACTCCTTGGAAGAACACGAAACCAGACTTTCTCACGTTCTTGAACGGCTTAGAGAATACGGACTCAAGCTATCACCAGATAAGTGTCGTTTTTTCCAGACATCTGTGCGTTATCTTGGACATATAGTATCTCGAGATGGCATAAAAACCGATCCAGATAAGGTGGAAGCACTCAAAACATGGCCGAAGCCTCAGACTTTGAAGGAACTCCAATCTTTCTTAGGATTTACCGGTTATTACCGACGCTTCGTTAAAGATTACTCAAATATTGTCAAGCCACTAACATCTCTCACGGCTGGTTATCCACCCAAACGGAAAAACTTTAAAACACCACCATGTAGATCAAAGTACTTGAACCCCAAAGAACCCTTTGGGAATCGTTGGAGCCAAGACTGTGAGAAGTCCTTTCAAACTATTATTGAAAAACTTACCACTTCGCCAGTTCTTGGCTACGCTGACGCAAAACTCCCATATCTAGTACACACAGATGCTAGTACGACCGGACTCGGTGCAGCGCTATACCAAGTGCAAAACGGTGTCACACAGGTAATCGCTTATGCAAGTCGCGGTTTAAGCTCTAGTGAAACTAGGTACCCTGCGCACAAGTTGGAGTTTCTAGCCTTAAAGTGGGCCATAACAGATAAGTTTCATGACTATTTGTATGGGAACACATTCACTGTCATTACTGATAATAATCCGTTAACTTACCTCTTAACAACGGCAAAACTCGATGCAACGAGCTATCGTTGGCTAGCTGCGTTGTCCACCTATAATTTTGACATCAGATACCGTGCAGGTACACAGAACGTTGACGCGGATGGCCTGTCTAGGAGGCTGCATGATAAACCTGAAGACAACTCAAAATTCACTGAGGAATGCCAACGACTAGATGAGTTCCGATCTCATCTTTTATCCTCTGTCAAAGAAGTCGAGCTTCAACTTCAAGCCGAAGCAGTGAAGGCAACATGCCAAAAGCACATGGTCTTGGATGAGACTGATTCTCCTTGTGGTTTAGTTCAGTCACTTGCCATGTCTGCAGCGGCCATTCCAGACCTATTCCAGTTGGAAGACAATAGTGACAGTTTCTTTGCTGTGCCCAAGTATAACCATGCTGACCTTGTCTCCTTGCAGAGGAAAGATCCAACCATTGGCCGAGTCATTCAGCTGCTTATGACTGACAATAAACCGCCAACTGATACTATTGCAGAACCCCCGGTGGTTCTTAACCTTTTGAGAGAGTGGAAACGGTTTGAGTTTCAAAATGATTTACTGTACCGGAGACGCCAATTAGGACCAGAGACATCATTGCAGTTAGTCTTGCCTGATTCATTACGTTCAACAGTCATGCAAAGCCTACATGATGATATGGGGCATCTTGGGGTTGAACGTACGACAGATCTCATTCGGTCCCGTTTTTACTGGCCAAGAATGGCTAGTGATATCGAAATCAAAGTTAAAACTTGCGAAAGATGTATCCGTCGGAAGGCCCTCCCTGACAAAGCTGCTCCAATGGTGAGTATTACCACCACCAGACCTATGGAGTTAGTTTGCATGGATTTTCTCTCCATAGAACCAGACAGTAAGAACACTAAAGATGTCTTAGTGATTACAGACCATTTTACAAAGTATGCAGTGTCCATCCCAACCAAAGATCAGAAAGCCACCACCGTCGCGAAGAACCTGTGGGAACATTTTTTAGTCCACTACGGGTTTCCTGAGCGTCTTCATAGTGATCAGGGACGGGATTTCGAATCACGTACAATCAAGGAACTTTGTTCTTTACTTGGTATCCGTAAAGTCAGAACGAGCCCTTATCACCCTCGTGGCAACCCCGTTGAACGGTACAATCGTACATTACTCAGCATGTTGGGAACTTTACAAGCCACTGAGAAACATCACTGGCGCGATTTTGTAAAACCACTTACTCACTCGTACAATTGTACAAAAAATGACGTGACGGGATACTCTCCCTACGAGCTAATGTTCGGTAGGCAGCCTCGGTTGCCTATAGATATTGCCTTTGGGTTACCGCATTTGAACAAGCCCTCTATAACTCATTCTCAGTATGTTAAAGAACTGAAGAGTCATCTGGAACAGAGTTATGACATTGTCATAAAAAACTCTCAAAAAACAGCGAGGAAGAACAAAGAACGGTTCGACAGAAACATTCGTGAGTCCACACTAGGTGTGGGAGATCGTGTTTTAGTCCGAAATCTTCGCTTAAGAGAAAAGCATAAATTAGCAGACAAATGGGAGCAAACAGTGTATATAGTTCTCAAACAGATGGAAAACTTGCCAGTATACACTGTAAAACCAGAGAATGGAGAAGGACCCAACAGAACACTCCACAGAGATCTTTTACTGCCTTGTGGTTTTCTCTCTTCATTAGAAAATGAAACAGAACGCGTTACGAAACCTAGCAGACCTCATACAAGACAGAGTTCAGCCTTAGAACCTGACCCAGATGAGCCACTTGACGAAGAGGTAGATGAGTTTTATTACTCTGATCTTCCACAAGTGCTAAACCGACCATCCTATCAAATAGCGGTCACCTTGCCAAATAGGGAACTCATAGCAGATTCAGGACCGGTAAATAATATTCAACAACAAAACACACTATCCTTACACACAGGGGATCGCAAGGAACCAACCTTAGCTGGTAATGAAAATGCTGAATTGTCCTTACTTGACAAAGGCATCAACACCGAAACATTCTTACCTGACAGAATGAGTGAAACTGCGACATTCTTACCTGAAAGAGTGAAAGAAGCAGCAACATACTTACCTGAAAAAACGAAAAAAAACGAAGTATACTTACCTGACGTAGAAACGGGGGATGAAACTAACACAAACCTACCTCAAATGGATGGTGTCCTAAAGTCGCAGCAACGTGATGTAAGTTTTGAACCCATCATACACGATCAGACACATACATCTGAAAAGACCAAAGTCTTAGAGAATAGCTCATCAGCTCTGTCGGAAACAGAGAGCTCACTTCGTCCTGTCTCAGTTGAGAATCAAACCGAAACGGATGAGCATGATACTGTGCAACCAGAGATGTATGTCAGGAGATCTGAACGAAGTAGTCAGCCTCCTCAAAGACTAACTTACTCTCAATTGGGCAATCCACTAGTGACCGTAGTTAGGTCCCTTTTCCAAGGACTTAATAAAGCTTTTATTGACTCTCTTACTCAAGAAGTTGTGTACCCCGTAGAAACAATGCACAGGGACGTGCATGATATTTAATGGGGGAGGATGTAACCCAGAAGCTAGAACCTTAATGAGGTATTAACTAATTGGCTTACTAATATGATCCATCCTCAATTTAGATAAAATATAAAATATAAATTAAGGAAATTAACAATACTAATTAATAGATATCTAATTTTATATCTAATATTCTAAGAGAGAAAAAAAAACAACGGTCGAGGCCGTGAAGAACCCTGATTTGGGTGCCGCATAGATAGAGGGAGAGGCGGACTTGACTCCTTCTAATAAGAGCTAGGAACTTGGAACCAACGCGGTGAGTAAAGAAAAAAGAAGAGAAAAAGCTAACGATGCAACTTAAAAAAAAAAAAGGAAACTTAAATAGCTTATCAAATTAATTCCATTCTTATAGATTTGTGTGGAGACGACAGAGTGAACCAATCCTCTGTAGGAGGGAACCGTTGGAGCGCGTTGGTGAGTGAATGAGATTAAATTCAGTAAATTATTAAATTCAAAAAGCTAATTACAGCAACCGAGGTGACAGCAGTGGGCTGCTAGACGTTAGATCCCAGGAGTTAACATCTCAAACTACCAGTTAACGGTGGTAGGGCATATAGGAGTTAACGGCTCAAACCGCCAGTTAACGGCGGTAGGGCATATGGGATTCCCAGGAGTTAACGGCTCAAACCGCCAGTTAATGGTGGTACGGCCTAGATGTACAAGGTCCTCAGGGGCGTTATAGCTAACGCCATAGAATTAGCAATGCGTCCCTTAACCAAACATTTAATAATAAAAAAAATAGATAAATAAAAATAAATAAAAGCTAACTGATTAGGGAGGAATTATTTTACAAAGGTGGACCAAAGGACCAGAATTTATATTTTGTTTAATTTTGTTATAGAAAATTTTATTTATTTATTTATTTATTTGTTTGTTTATTTATTTATTTATTTATTGTGTTACAGATATACAAGGTGTCACAATGCTGTATAGAAACACAACTAAATGTATCCTTGTTGTCATGAATGTATTTCTTGTCGAATAGTGTAGAGTAATAGAATCTAACTGAGCCTATTGAGCTGAACAATTGTTGTCATATGTAATTATATTTCCAGAGCTACTGAGAATTATTTTAATAGACAATCAAATTGATGTTATGTTAGTTGAACTGTGAACCCAAACATGATTGGCTATGCCAATAGAGTGAAGCATTTGTTTAAGTCTGTAAGACTTTATGCTGTGATGTGACGAGAAGGGTCGATGCCAACTCGCTAACAGTCCTGTTGTTTACAGGCTGGGTTTTTTTTTTCCTTGGGTTTGATCCCGACTCCTATGATCACTCACTTGGAACGAGAACTGGATTTCTTCCTGACGAGGGAGATGGCGAGCCTTAACCACTGAACGAACCAGGACATCTCAAGTAACTGAAGAGCAGACTGCTCTCTTCTGTGAACAATCTCAACGGTGCGGTAGGAAAAAATCGCACCACCGGACTCTGACTTTCACCCCAAGCGTGGGGATTTGACTTGACGCCGGCTGACTTGTGACTCATATGATCAAATCTCATACCGAGCATTTTACTATTGTCGATTGTTTTCATCTGTTTTTGTGTGTTATCTTTATGTGTTATATTTCCCATTATTATTAAAATTTAGTATATAAACCGTTTCATGCTATACCCGTGACTCCAGTCATTCTTAAACAACCTCCAATTCTCCCCGAACCTAATTATTGGCCCATTTGTTTATTTTTTCTTTTAATTATCTTATTGTATCCTGTAATCCGGTTACACTTGCTTCACAGCCAGACAGGACACGGTAAAAAAAAAAAAACAATCAGCTACTTATTAATTGAGAATCCTCTCTCAACACTGGCCTGTCCATGAGAGAGAACCAAAAGCATCTTCACCACATTCCACACATTAGAGAAAGCTCTGGTGATTCCCATGGACTCGTACAGAACAGTGTCCACCCTGTCTTTTTTGGGATCAAAATTCTTGAAGCGATCTTGGAGGGAGGCAAAATCACAAAACTGTCCAAATTCTCGAAGGACATCATCACAGGCTCTCATCCACACGGTTGGCTGCAGCAAGATTTTGTAGCACCCTTTTCATTTGAATCAGTGACTTCTCTTTGAATCCAGCCATGTTCCTGGGGTCCAGGCACTGCACACGTCTCACAAGCTGATGCTGCACAGCCAGGGCTCTTATCCTGCAGTTTCCCCAGGATGATAATCAAGAATGTCTTGCATTCCTTCTTGATTTCCAGTGCCTGCCTCTCTGATATTTCAGTTGATTCAGACAGGTTTCAGCTGAAAATCCCATGCTGACCTTTAGGGATGAGTGAAAATATAGTTATGAATTATTGTAATACAAAATGGTGAAATGTTTGGGCTATGCATCAGGAAATAATCAGTGATTCGTCAAAAATAAATTTAGTGTTACTTTTCATTGTGTGTCATTTATCACACGCAGAGTTTAGAGTAAGAAGTCACAGGAGAAGTACACTGAGTCTTGGCAAGCTGAGTGCATAGAATCACAGTAAAACAATTCAATATAACATTTAAATCCACATGCCTCTTCAATAGCAGTTATCATTTGATATGTTGCAGTGATATTTGCTATGAATTAATATGTGTATTTTCCACTTTTCAAATAACTAAATGAGTATTTTACTGTGTAAGTATCATTTCAGAAACATTGTATATTGATATGCATAACATTATAAATTGTGTGTATTGTCTCACCCCTACTAACCTTGTGGGTATCCTTGTGTAAACTGCTGTCCAAGAGTGGAAATTGGAGGAGCTTGAAAATTGTGTTGGCTTCCTTCAGCTGTTGGGCCTTCATATATCGCTCCATGAGACCTGAAAGACATCAGATTTAAGCATGATCATTCTTACTGCAAGAGTCATTACGAATTATGTCCCTGATTAAAACACCCAATAACACAGTGCAATGACATGAGAAGGCTTAAATTTCATCAGATTGTAGATGTCTCCACTGAGGAAGGGTAACATGGGCTTATCCGTCTGGTACAGCGTCAGGAACGGGGCCATCTCACGTGCGATGCTGTTGAAGATCATCACTTTTGGGACGAAAAGAGGATCCTGTGCACTGTTCTTCACAACCTCAAAAGATTGAGTCTTCGGATTTGGTAGCTCTCCCTTGCGCACCAGCTCTACATAGGCTTGCACATGGGGCCAAAGCTGCAAAGCACGTTCGGAAACATTTACATTTTCAAGCCAGCGGTGCCTGCAGAACTTGAGCATTGCAGTGCAGCATGCAGTTGCGGCAACAAAATCCTCTTAGCGAGCGGGGCAGTCATGAAATAGCCAATAAAGGCTTGACAGGATGTGTTCGATTTCCCAGCCTGTAGCTTTTGCTCCATCTCTAAATGCGTTATGAACAATGTGTAAACCGCATGAACCAATGTTGAAAAGCTCCTTGTCCACTTGCTTAATCATCTCCTTTTGAGTCAGTTCAAAAACTTTCCAATTAACATGTGGCCCATCCATGGACATTTGCAGGAGATTGCGCAGCCCCGTCTCAGATAGAATATTGCTCAGTTTTTTAATTATATCCTGCGCCGTTGAGTGTCCCAAAAATTCAGAGCCAATTCATTTAGTTTTGACCTCTGGTCCATCCCACAGTCTAACATGAATGTCCATTTGTTTCGACTGCAAATGTTAAGACTTTCATCAAATAAAACAACATATGCCTTTTGTTGCGACACGTCCTTCAGGATCAGCTTCTTAAAATACAGGGCTAGTCCATATGTACACACATAGCTGCATTTTTTCTCACCACATGCAAATCTCCTAGCAATCTGACTGTCAGGAAACATTGCCTGGAAAAGAGGAGCTACGTCTTCTGATGATTTGTAAGAGTAGTGAGAGTTCAGTACTTTAGAGGAAACTGCACTAACACCATCTTTGCCTGTTTAAAAAAAAAACTCACCGACTGACAGGCTTCTGCAGCGTTCAGCAGCTGCAGTGTGTTTTTCCCTTTCATGTGGCTTACCAGCCCCGCCACTCCCATGCCGCTTATATCAAAGGACTTGGAGCAAAGTCTGCATTTTGCGTGTTTCTTGTCAGGGTCTTTCAGTAGCCACAGTTGATACTTCTCCTTGAATAGCCATTCGTTGTTAAAACCGCACTTCCCCGGCATTTTGTAGCATTTTAAAATCCACGTCGGATAACAAATTGAGACACTGCCAAACAATGAACCAATGAACACTCGGCCTACTTTACGGTAACGTAAACTCTCATCATAGGCCGTCAGGTGAACCCCATTTTCGTTTCATCTCCTTCCGAGCTCTTGTGGCCACTTGCCATTTGCTTCATAAAAGTACATTAATATGCTTTTAAAAAGTAAACTTCTCCTTTTGGTAAAGCCGTTTAATTATGATCGTAATTTTAATTTGGGACTAGTTTGTTTAGAGAGTAATGAGACATTGGTAAAGCAGCCCACACGTGATCGATTTATTCCAATGCGGTGCACGCATTTAGTAAACAGAAATTGAACGTGGCGGTGCACACGGAGTTGGACAGTAGCAGCAAGAGCGTCACGTTGCACTTCTGTGGCAATGTAAATTTGAATCATAGTACGCTATTGTATTTTTAATATTTTACACATCCAAAATATTATCCGAACAATATTTCAGTGATTTTTCCAAAACTTTACAGAGGATATTATTTTTCATGAAATTTTCAAGGACCTAGAAATTGCATATTCAATTTCCATAACTTTTCCAGGTTTTTCATGACCATATGAACCCTGGAGATGTGTAATTTAATGGTGGGCTCGGAGGGGATGCTGAGTCGTGCTGAGGTGCGAACGAGGACACCGTTCGCGGTTTCTGGTGTCAGGGTGGTCATCGTTTATGTTCCACGGATGTGACCGGGTGCACCGGGCTGCCAGCCAGGCCGGAGCGGCGCGGAGCTGCGAGGGCCGAATGACGCTTTAATTTTTTTTCTTCCGCACCTTCAAATTGCTTTTTGGGGGTCTTACCATATCCAAAAACTCACCAAATTCTGGCCCAATATAGAAAGTGTGTGAAATTTACGTATTTCAATAGCGAAGTGAAGGTTGCTAAAAAAGTGGCTCAACAGCGCCCCCTTGAAAATTAAAATACCCCTCCGCTTTGACTTTTTTTTATAGTAGAATGATGAAATTTGGTACACTTGTATAACTCAACAATCCGCACCTCTTGCACCCATGGTCAATATCAAACAGGAAGTCTGCCATTTTGGTATAAATTAGCGAATTTGACCTCATTTTGGTCATTTGTAGGGTCTGTAGTTGGTTGAACAGTTTGGTCATTTTTCGCACGATCATCTCAACAATAGGGTGCGATCGATCAGAAAGGATGGACGGTTGAAATGAGAAGATAAAATTGACTTTTCGTAAATACTGAATGGGCGGGGCCAGGCCTCGAATTTCGAGCACTCACCAAAAAAATTCAAATGGCTATAATTTCATAAATGAAAGAATTACAGTTTAAAAAGTTTTTTATGGACATTTCTCATTGCCCCCAAATAAAATTGAATGGTCGATTGATGATGTCACACAAGCCCCGCCCCCCCCAGGACTAAAAAGGTCAAGTTTTACTATGAAATTTCCCAAAATTCGCCAATTTTTATAATCACTACAAACTTGTAGCAGGTCACTGAAGACAAGTTGGGGTTGCTTGGCCTCACTTTACGGGAGCTTTCGAAAGACAGAGCGGCTGTGATGGTGCAGCGAAATCAGGCGTAACGCCATGGCAATACGATTGCCTCTCATTTAGTCAATTCTAAAGCTATCGCCACGAAATTTCTGATGAGTGATCCTAGTATGATCCACAATAAAGCTTGAAATCAAAAATCAGTAGGCGTGGCCAATTTTTTGAAATAGCGCCCCCTATCACCCTTAAAAAGTCCAGCCCCAAGCCCAGAGCCGGATTAACACAAAGGCAAAGTAGGCACGTGCCTAGGGCCTGATTGGCTGGATGGGGCCCAGACAGCAGGACAAAATTAAAAATAAATAAATTAAAATCAAATGTACAAATGTCCTATGATAGAATTTGTAGATAGGACTCCTATCTACAGTTTATTTCAATATTTATTAATTAACTAAAAATAGTGACAATGTTTATCTTAACCATAGACATTAGCTACGTCACATTAACGCCAGCCCATGACTGTAGCTTACAACTTGCGTGCCACCCAATTAAGGATGTCAGAGAAGCGGTCAGAGTCAGAGCGCAACACAACAAAGCTAGCAGGTGTTTCTGAGTAGGCTAACTTTCACGATGCTTTCGGGTGAGGCAAAACGTAAAAAGAAAAAAAATGAGTGGGCGGCTTTACAGAGGTTTCTGTTGGGCTGCTCGGGCAGCCGTCCGACAGCTGTGAACCTGCTCGAGTCAGCACAGCCAGAGGCCGGGCCTGAGCCAGACCCGGAGGAGACATGGCCTGAAGACGCGGTGGAAGATGCGGCGGGAAATGCGGCGGAATGGCCGTCAACATCAACGCCGTCACAGAAGGATGAACTAGAAGCCAGCCAGCCAGAAGTGAGCCCAATATAGTCTTACAGCAGGAGCCTCTAGACGAGGGGTCCCCAATCCTGATCCTGGCAGGCCGGTATCCTGCAGGTTTTGCGGTTTTTCTGCTCCAACAGATTTGATTCAGTGGTTGAAACACCTGTGCAGCAGCTCATCAGGTTCTGCAGAAGCCTGTTAATTAGCTGCTGATTGAAATCAGGTGTGTTGAAACAGAGTTCAAATTAAAACATGCAGGATACCGGCCCTCCAGGACCAGGATTGGGGACCCCTGCTCTAGACCAGGAAAGGGTATTAACAAGCTACATCTGATCCTGCAAAGTGGTACCAAATTGATGACAGGATGCGTGAGTACTTTGCACTAAACATCCCTCTCAAAATATTGGATATTTCTCTGCATCACAGAGGAAATATGGAGACAAACCGGAGCTTAACCAAAGAACATTTCTTTAGACGTGCTTCTGCTGTGACTGAGGCCTGTGATGCTGGAAGGCTGAAGATTATTCCAGAGTGGAGCATGCTAAATGGTTTCCTTGGTAAGTGTTGCTGGTTTTATTAATTTTTTATTTCAAATATTTTTATTAATGTTCAAATAGCATAACAAACAACAAGTTCACATTCAGAAAATTCACACCGAATTTCTCATTCAGCAGAAGCAACAACAGCCTGAATGCGCATAAAGCAAGATCAAAACTTCAGATAATGTTTTCATTTTATTAAAATATTTTCTTTTAAGATTATAGATTGTATTAAATTCATACTGAAAAAGCAAACCTTATTGCCTGTGTTTAGTTTCATTTTCAATAAATTTGCCAGCCGGAGCTCAGCAATAACTCCCCACGTCATCATGACATCTGCCTCTGTTGCGCCAGGGCGCATACGACAGACCATTTCAGCAATATTACTACCAAGCGAGGCGGAACGAATGCCGCAAAATTCGCGCAATGCCATGCCGGCATGGCACGTTTGTAGACATAACACTGCGGTAATCTTACGCTGATTTGCCAGCATGGTGTGTCTTGTAAAAAGGGCTTCGGATGTTTTTGACACATAACCAAGGGCTGTGGTTGGCACTAAATGCATCATGGTTTATTACTGTGTTAAAATGTAGTTAGTAAAAATTGTTATCATTATACATCTTCATGTTTTTGGTGCACTGATATTTTGGTTCTGTTGTATTTTTGTGTGTCCCCTTTAAAATATTTTTAATAAAGTTTTTATATCAGATATAAAACCGTAAGGCTTGTTTTTGGCACTCAGACATCAGTTCTGATTGCTTTGCAGCCAGACAGGACACAGGGAAAAATATTTAACTAAAAATAAATCAGAATGGGTACTTTTGTGTCACCTTCAGTTTTATGGTTTATGAAATTTAATATTCTTCATCAATCTGGTTCCAGCTTTAACAAATAGCTGACAGGGCAAACTACCTAAAAATGGCTGTTATGGCCCAGCTTGAGGGATCGCAACGCTAGGAGGAGGTTTAGACACATTGTGGGAGAAAAGAGTCTTTTTCACTTTTAAAGCAGCCTCCAAAGGGCCTCACAAACTGCCACACAGGCAGAGGCTATCAAGTGAACCTCTCTGATCAGTCTCGACTCTTTGGAGTTGCACCGAACAGGCCTTTTATGCTGCAGCCACAGGGGCAACCACTTATGACCTTGACAGGCTACACAAAGCTAGACCAATGGTGACAGAGGGGCGTGGGCATGGTCATTCGAAGCAGCCAATCAGCCAGTTGCACTGGCACAGCTACATTTGTTTGTCCGATGGGTGCATGGTTTCTCTCATTTCTGGAGATGTAACAATGACAAAGGAATTAAAATTTGTATTTAAATTGTTTTCACATTGAAATGGTTTGTTTCTAAATGCAAGTGTATTTGCTACAGTCTGAGAGCACACAGCCTACTGCCACTAATACAACCTCTAATATTCTGGTCATATTATTCTTTTTGGGATCTGGATCCTCTGAAATGGACCGTTTCTTGACTCAGTATGTCCCAATCTCATCAGAATAATACTCACACAGTCTGTTGTATATCCCTGAGTCCATAAATATATTAGTATCATATCTTCAGTGGCGGCTGGCCAGTAGAGGGCGATAGGGTGCCACCCTCCCAGTTTCCCCAGTGTTTTTAATTTTTATTTAAAAAAATAAATAAATAAAATTAACAATAATCACATATTCTAAGTTAATTGTGTGTTTTGTAACAAAAATAAATCATATATATATATATTTCTATATTGGTCTCTGCCGGTCTCTGCCGAGCGGTGGAGGCTGTGGGCTGTGTTTCAATCGCCCAAATGGGACGGGACCAGTCGTCCAATTGCTGACAAGAAAATCAAAGGGTAGGAATGGGAATGTATCCAATCAGCGTCGACGTTGTTTCAGAAGCATGATGGGCGATAGAGCTACCGCCAAAGGCTTTCGTTAGTGCTCGGTAGAACTCGGAGACTCTCGACTCCAGAACGTTTTTGGTCGTGATTCGTGACGGTCGTGACGCAGACGTAATAGACATGGACGCCAGTGCGCCTACAGCCAGCAGCAGCATGGATACCGGATCTCAGCAGCCACTGAATTCAGTTCGGTCTCTTCTCCAGCATCCGTTCGAGAGGAGAACTATGGTGGAAAAACGTAATGTCAAAGAGCTTGGACCAGATCAGCCCGACGTAAAGCTAAGCCAGCAGGAGGAGGAGAGAGGTAAACTGTACACACGAGGCTTCTGGGAAGGCTTGGCTAGCTGGATGCAATCACGCTAATGCGTTATTTTGCTTTCCAAACGACTGTGACAGATGAGGCATGGATTGAGTCAGGAGTTACGGACATGAAACATTTTTCTGAGAAGGTGAAGAAACATGAGTTATCCCGGGCGCACATGGGCAACACGGTGAAGCTAGCTATGCTAGGCAGAGCTAACATTACAATGCAGCTAGAGACGAGGGACGCAGGCTTGCAGTGAATAAACACAATGAAGAAGTGGATCAGAACCGGCACATTTTGTCCAAGAGAGAGATGTCAACACAGTGTATGAGCACAAGGATGACCTCCTCAGATTTTCCCAGATGATCAGAGACTCGGATGACTTTGATCCAGTCACTGAGAGAGAGGCAGGAGGCTTTGTGAGAATGCTAGAGGAAGAAGATTTCGGCTTTCTGCTGGCATTGTGTCACAAGATCATGCCACATGTGGACATGCTGTTAAACCAGCTGCAGAAGAGGAACATTGACTCTGTCTACATCACAGGGGTCATCCAGAGCTTCACCAACAGTATGCAAAAGATCAGGTACATACTTGTTTATTTAATATTATTGTGATGAAATTCTCCAGTATGTTAGTTTCACAAACAGTAATGTGGATGTGGACCATATATGGTCATGTTATTTTATGTGCAATTTAATGCAGTATTTTTCAACCTTGGTCCACAAGGCAGTGTGCCAATAGTCAGACACACGTGGATTAATCCCTTTGTCCAATAATTTAAGACAGGAAATAAAAGAGCTGTGCTTCATTCAGGAAATAGTGAAGTTGTGCACAAAGCTCAGAAAGCACAAGTTTGTTTATAAAAAAAAAAGCACAGCCCCACCAAAAATATTTTTCACCAGCCGCCACTGCATATCTTATCTTATTTACCAAACATTTAGACCCGCATCGTCACCAAACTCTGGGAAATAAAAGACTCTGATCTCACAGAAAATGACTCCATTGATCATTCGGACAAGCAGCTTGCTATAAACTCTACCCATGATTCACTGGGACGGCATCTCTTAATAGCTGTAACAGTTCATCTTTGGTATGTTCTAACTGTGTTGCTTTTCTAACTGCACTGTTGGTTATTTTTTAAAACACAGAAAAGGTTTCTCTTTTACCTTGCTGCTGACAGTTTCGTCATCAAAACCCTAGACATAGTAGTGAACAGAATCAGACAGGACAAGACTTTACACAAAAGAACAAACCTCACAGCAAATGACCTAGCACAACTGATAGGACTGGTAGCTAACTCCACTTACTTCACATATGATAACACAATATACAAACAACTGGAAGGCTTCGCCATGGGTAACCCATTATCAGCCACCCTGTGTGAGTTTTTCATGGAAGACTTAGAACAAAAAGCCGCAGCCACCCCCCCAAACTGCAAAATAAAATTATGGAAACGCTACGTAGATGACATACTGGAAATCATACCAAAAGGACAAACAGAAACACTAACACAACACTTGAATAACATTGACGACACAGGCAGCATAAAGTTCACTTATGAGTCAGAAACAGAAGGCAGTATAGCATTTATGGACATGAAAATCACCAGGCAGACCGACGGGACTCTAAACATAAACACATACAGGAAACCAACACACACAGGCCAATATCTATTATGGACATCAGAACACCCCACCATACACAAAATGTCAGTAATCAGAACATTATATCACCGAGCAAACATTGTAACAGAAGAAAGAGATCGTAAACAAGAGGACAAACACATACAACACGCTATAAAGACCTGCGGATACCCGACATGGGCAATAAACAAAGGAAAACAACAAACAACAACAGAAAGGAAAAAACAACCAAAGCGAAGAACAAAAAAACCCAGAAAGACAAGAACCACAACCACTGATAACCCTACCATACATCAAAGGCATAACAGAAAATGTAAGAGCAACAATGAAAAAACACAACATAAACACACCAACAAAACCATACACAACAGTTAGAAACAGACTAGTACACCCAAAAGACAAAATACCAGCTGGACTTAAATGTGGAGTTGTTTACTACATCCCATCCAAACTCTGCAATAAAACATACATAGGAGAAACCGGACACCAACTCAACACTCGAACAATAGAACATAGAAAGGAGTGCGAGAAAGAAACAAATCGAAAACACACAAGAGCAGCGAAATAAGAAGCAGAAAGCACAATAAAGAAGTCAGCCGTAACAGATCACTGCATAAGAGAAAACCACATAATGGACTGGGACAACACAAGGATCATAAACACCGAACAACAGAAATACAAAAGATGGATAAAAGAAGCAATCAAGATAAGGAGACATGGATGTGGGACCATGAACAGGGACGATGGAGTTTACACATTGGATCGCACATGGGACTGCATCATCGGAGAGGGGAGAGCGGGCAGCAGAGGGCGACAACGTCCTCTGCTGCCCGCGGAGAAACGAAGGAAGTGACGCCACCATCACCGTCAGCTCTGAGGAAGTTTGCAGCCGCGAACGGAACTGTCAGCAGCGAGGTAAGAAAGAAACCTTTTCTGTGAAGAACCAACAATGCAGCTGTAATAGTTATTCGATGAGAACAATGGAGAAATTGAGAGGAAGGTATGAAAGCTCAGAGTAAGTGCAGGGAGGAGGTCACCTTGAATAATTAAATATATTTGTTTGTCCGTACAAGAGAGGCTTGATCTCTTTTAACCAAACTGGTTTCTGCTTTTAGTTAAAAAATTCAGAGCTGTGCAAAGGGAGGGTGTTTAACATCTTAGACAGGTTTTATTATAATGGTGGAGGGACGAAACACGGCACTTGTACAGCTGGAGTTATACTTTAGTGCCCATCGTTCATCTTCAGTGTTGGATAAATTAACCTGTGAACAGTAAAGGCTTCACGGATGCTTAGAGAGGTTTGGGAGAAATGGAAAAACACTCCTTTACGGCATGCAGACTAGAGGCATCAACTGAAAGCTGCCATTTCTTTTCATGAACACAATAATGAAGAGTCATCATGACACCTTTGGCTATTTTATGACATCCGTTCCAAACATGGAGATAAGGTATACTTTATAAACATGCGGCATGAAAAATAATGACAAAGAGAAGACAAACCCCCCGTCTCATTGATTGGTCAGGACTTAGACAGGAATGTCTCCTTCAGTTGGCTGTTCTCAACAAAAACAAACAATGGCAGCAACAAGACACCATCTCTGACCACTACTACAACAATGTCTCCCAGCTTTTACTTTGTTCACCTCTGCTTCTTTGGAGTGGGAGGTAGTTTTTGTTTTCAAGTGTGGTTCTCTGAAAACACATTTTTATTATCATTTCTGATTATAATCGGTCACTCAGAGGTTTTCATGTAGGCTGAACATGAAAATAGTCTCCTACACTTATCTCCTGCATTAGCTTGTGATAGAAAATAGACAATGAAACTCTATACACAACCATCTTGATTCACGACGGGGAAGGCTGTTGTTGGTTTAGCGTCCAGGAAACCTCAGAGAAAGTCTCAGTTAGTAGAAGCTAACTGTTAGCATTAGCAACTCCACCACACAGCAGAACACCTCCAGGCTTGTGTTATATGTGGAAATAAAACATCAGCATTGCAGAGCAAACAGAGTCAGTGGTACACAGCAAAATCTGCAGTGTTCATTTTCTCACGCTGAGTACATTTTACTCAAATAAAGTAGAAAGTACATATGTCGATGGTGGAAACGTGTTTATTTTTCAAGATTAACTTCTATTGCATATCTGCTATCTGAATGCTATATAGCATATCTGCTCTATAGCATTTATATAGCAGATATGCCAGCCAGCTCCCCAGTTTGGCCAAACTGGGTCAGTAAGCATATGAACCATCCCTTTTCAAGGTCAGACTTTTTAGCAAAACGTCTGAAGAGTTGCAAAACAACTCTTGAAACGTGAAACACTTGAAACGTCTCGCCAGCAGACCCTGAGGGTCTCTCTACCAGCTGATGCAGATTCAAAGAAATCTGGCATGTTGGTTGCGTCTCTTCTAATGATCGACGGGCAGCAGAGGACGATATCGCCCTCCGCTGCCCGAGCCCTCTCCGCTGATCACAGTGTCCCATGAGTGGTCCAGGGTGTAAACTCCTTCATCCCTGTTTACGGTCCTGGGTCCACGTCCCCTACCAACAAACCCTTATAACCATTGTTCAAAAATGGACTTTACAATATCAACTTCCGTACTATTGAGGTTCTTTTTTTAAATGTTTTTTCTAATTTTTTATTCTCCCTGTGTCTTATTGAATTTTAGCTGTTAGTTTTTGGGAATTTTGTTGTATTTCCTTTTTATCTTTTATCTGTGTTCGACATGTTTGTATACCGCCTGTTTAATTAACTAACATTTTTAGTGTACAGCGCCTTGTTTGGTTGTAATGCCTTGTGAATGCGCTTTATAAATAAAATTGGATTGGAATTGGTTTGGATGTGTATACTGAAGAACAAAAGAAAATGAAAATGCTATATAGCAGATTTGCAATATATCTGATATATAGCATTTACATAGCTTAGATGCTAAATATACTATAGCAGATAGTCTGCTGGGATGGCTGCAGGTAGATTTTTAACAGCTGAAGTGAAAAAGGCCAGGATCTGTCTCTATAATCAGCAAGGTTCTGGCTCTCTGTGTGATTATAATCAAACACGCAGAAAATGGCAGCTTCAACACATACCATTCAGAAATAACTGTTATTACTAAGTCTTCCTTTGTTAGAGAGAAACGTCAGAGTGAGAAATAGGAGCTTTCAGCAGATGACGAACAGCAGCAGGATACTCACGTTTTAACGTGAGCGTCATACCCGACTGAAGTTTCTATATAGAGATTTACATTTGAATGAACACAGTCTTAGCATCTGCTTTATACAACAGAAGACAACATTTTACATCCGTAAGGTGCAACACACACTTTCATCCATGAGCTACCGTTTTCAAACAGGGCTTTTCTTTGAGCCTCAGAAAGCCAAACGACACTCATCATGTATTCAACGGTATGGCAGGGTATTAATAAAAGGGTTTGAGCGTGCGACCGCCTTCAGCCCAGACCCGCTGTCGACAAGAGGACATTTTTGGAGCATTAGAAGATAAAAAAGACCACAGAGCTGCTGAGAAGCTGAAGAAACATTTCCTTTTTTCAACTACAGCAGGGATGTAAGTAAACGTGCACCTTTTCTGATTCCCGCAAAACAACATACACAGATCTCCTCTCATTCATTCATTCTGTTTTTAAAAGTAAACAAATTATGGGGGCCATTTTGCATTTAGAAAACCTGCTAAACCAGCCAGTGCGAAGTTTAAAGACAAGATAAACAATAGAAATGGATTTGAGAATACAAAATAGTTCTAAAATGAAACGGGTCAGGATGGGTAGGAGTTCCGATGAGAGGCTCTGAGGAGGAATGCAGGCTTGTTGTGGTGAAGTTAAGTAAGATTAAGGATGGAAACTATTTTGCTCTGGGACTTTCCGATATTAATGATGCCGTGGGAGCAAATCAGATTTCAGGGGATTTACATTCTGTCAGACCCAGTTCAAGGTGATGAAAGACAAGAGGACGGAAGGCAGAAGCCTGCAGATTTGTAAAGTGATGATGAGAAATGAGTCGGATGAAGAGCAGAGACAGCAGTTTGGACAAAAACGTGGATTCTGTAAAACTCCAGAGGTTTGACCCACAATGCTCCATGTTTACCAGTAGTTTCTCTCTCTACAGCGTCTTAAACGTTATCCTAATGCATATATATTTTACTGCTCCATATTAAGAAGGACCCATAATGCTATCACTCAGCTGTATTTGTTGATATTCATTCCCTCTGCCATAACGCCCTCTGACCTCAGCAATAAACTAAGATTTACGACGAGGTTACAGCTGCTGGGCTCATTCTACTGTCCCTAAAGGTTGGCTGTTGTTGTCTGTGCTGCTCATGCCCGTACATGTGAGTGCTCTTCTATAAATCATGAGGCAAAGTAGACGACTGCATGAAGAGGAAACATTGTCAAAGACAATCACGTGTTTATATAAGAAAACAGTCGCTTTAAAAATAAAGTCAGGCCAGGTGAGTTTAAACGAATGAAATGAAGTTGCTGCACAGTGGTGCGATTGGTACTAGGGTAGACCGATATATCGGCCAACCGATATATCGGGCCGATGCTTACCATTTTTTTATTTATCGACATTATATTTATTATTTATACATTCTTAGTGAAGCCGATTTAAAGTCAGGCACATCCCCGGGCAACCTGGTGCTGTTGCAGATTTTAACTTAAATGAATTTTTACATTTAACACTGAGCAGTGGACAAAAATGAGATTTAACAGTTGATTAAATTCAGAGTTCAAAAGCTGATTCAGCTTCAGAAATTTAGCGCATCAAATTATGTTATTAGTGACTCTTAAGCACAAAAATAAAGCAGAAGATGTTTGAATTTTGCCATGAAAATTGGCCCCATGTCTCCTACACATCGGCATCGGCAATAGAAGAACCAATATCGGTTGACCTCTAGTTGGTACCACTGCTGCCTTGCAGCAAGAAGGTTGCAGGTTAAAATCCTGCTTTTGCTGCCTTTCTCTGATGTCTGCATGTATAGAAACACCCCTCCAACAGACGAAACACATGTCAGGTTAGCTGGAGACACTGAATTAGTTCCTAGGTGTGTAACTGCTTGTATGTCCATGTCCCTGTTGTGGACTGGAGACCTGTCCTGACACAGAGACAATCAGCCAGTCACGCAAGGGGACATTTAGTCCCCAGTCAACCTAACATGCATGTTTTTGGTCTGTTGGAGGAAACTGGAGTACCCATGCGCAGGGAGAACATGATTACTCCACGCAGAAAGGCTGCAGTCGGGATTTGAACCTGCAACCTTCTCCATGTGAAGCAACAATATGCAGCCAGTTCTAATCCAACACAACCACATTCATTAAAGGATTAAATGAACCCCGTAGGCTAAAGAGAACCCTCACTTTGACACAGTTTTGTCTCCCGCCCAAGCACGAGTTTATAATCAGCTACTTGTTGATGTATTTTGTCTCCTTGCTTCTGAACAAGGGAATTTCCTCACATAACAAAACCCAAAACTAGATTATCAAACCTCTGATCACGTAGGGGGAGCACTCATTTCCCTGGTGGCTGGAGTGTGTATGAGCCAGCTCAGTGACAGGGACTGAACAGGTGTCAGGTGTTTGTCCAGCCACTCGACTGATTTGAAACCTCGGACGGCAGCTGTAAAATCTGTAGAAGGCATCAGTTTCCAAACACATGTGGACAGTTAATTTAAGAACTCTGATAAAGCAATAATCTGACGTGCAGATCTGTTTGCAGGGAATCTTCTCCAGAGTTATTAAAGCTGCAGCTAGCATGGTCTCCACCAGCTCCCGCTGCTGTTAGCCGAGCAGCCAGGATCCCAGTTACTCAGCAGTTCTCCGTGCTGTTCCCACACATCCTGGGTTTGAGCTGACAGATCCAATTACAGACAAGTTTCAGGCCCAGGCTCTTCATTAACTAACATGTGAGGGATCTGCACTAGTACCATTAGCTAGTGAGGGTTCTATTTAGACTTGGCACATGCGGTCCTCAACTGAATAATCTTATGTCACAACATTCACGTAAAAAGGTAAGTCAATCACCTCCAGCTCAGTGACTGCACTATGACCCAACATCACACCAGCTTTTGGAGAAATGGTGTTTCTGGGGTTTCAAAGATGATCTGATCACTTAAAGCTAAGGCCTAGTCCACACGTAGCCGGGTTTTTTTTAAAAACGAATATCCCCCCCTCCAAAAACTTGCATCCACACCACCTCGTTTAAAAAAAAACTCTGTCCACACGAACCCGGATAAATACGTTGTTAAGGACATGCCAGACCTGTAGGCGGCAGTACTTCCCCCGTTCTTAACCTCGTCCTTCGTCTGTGGTCTTCCGCAAGGAGCAGTAATTCCGCTTGCAAAAACAAACAAGCAAAAAGTGCTTGGACAATTAATAAAGCGAGCGCAGCTCTGAGGGCATCCATGCTGTCGGCTAGTGTAAACACAGGTCTCACATGTGATGTCAGCATTAATTTGTCGCGGAAAGTGACGTTGCGGACCTTAAAACTCCGGTTTTGTCTGTCCACACGCAGACACCCAAAACGGAGAAAACGCAGATCTTCACTTTGGTCGGAGTTTTTAAAAAGATCCGTTTTCGTGTGGATGACAGGCCAAAACGTAGAAAAATATCTACGTTTTGGCAGATCCCCGGCTACGTGTGGACAGGGCCTAAATCATGCATCACATATCTCACTGAAACTGCTGTAACTCTCAGCGTGTTGGATAATACTGCCTTCAGAGACTTATTAGTGGAATTTTCATCTGAGATAGCATCCTCTTTACTTACTTAAAGGGGAACTAGGCAGTTTTGGCTTGCTTTTAGCACTATCTACTGTCCGTTTGTGGAACCGAAAGCAAAACGTATCTCCTCGCTCTGCGTCTTCATCTAAAAGCTGAAACGTCTCCCCAGCCTTATTTAGAGTCCACAGAAGAAATTCATCACTAAATTAAACAAATCAGCTGTGTTCATGATCTAAAGCATGCAGGAAACGTGTTGGAACCAGACTGCAGCGCTGGTGTGTCAGTTCAGTGTTTTTCTGCCCAGCAGAGTGGTCTGCCAGTCTGGAGTTGCCAGTGGAATATTCTGTAGTGATGTGTCGGTCGCGAACGAACCGGCTCTAAGAGCCGGCTCTATGAAGTGAACAACAGGAGCCGGCTCGTCATTGGGAGCTGTCAACCCCCCCATTACTTTGGTGAAAGCCACAGGCGATTGGTCAACATGTGCAACTGTGTGTCCAGACTGTCCACACACAGAGCAGTAGGGGCGGGGAAGAGGGAGGATCAGACTCAGACACACAGCAGAGCACATGCGGGTGGAGGGAGACGAGAGGGAATGAGGAGGAGGGAAAAGGCGAGCGCGAGAGAGGAGAGTGCGACAAAGACGGTGAGAAAATGAGCGCCAGCAGTCGGAAAGTTGCGTTTTCTTAAAGTGTTCAGTAAATAAATCCACGCAAATGATAAATATTTGATATATTACATTTTTTACATTAGTAAATCATTGTAAAATATAGTTTTGTATCATTTTTGTTGGTAAATATACTTAAGCAGCGGAAAATCTGAGGAGCCACTTGGGAGCCAAAAGAATCAGCTCTCTAAAAAGAGCCGTAATTCCCATCTCTAATATTCTGGCCATAGGGGCCGCTAGGAGCTGGGTGGACTTTATTTAACCCTAAAGGGTAATTTTAGCCCATACTGGCTCAAGAAAATGATTTCAAAATATGAAAAGTTGCATTGTACCCCCATAATATTGTAGCTTTTTAATGCCAGGATGAAACAGGTCTACTGCAAAAACAAGGAAGAAACAGGCCTTTGTGAGGAGTACTCGGAGTTGTTTAATACACACAAGTCATCCCAATGGATGATAAATGGCCTGTATTTGATGCAACGCCTTCTAGAGTCCTGGAACCCCCCAAGGCGCTTTACAACACAATCAGTCATTCATCCATTCACACACTAATTCACACACTGATGGTGATGAGCTACGATGTAGCCACAGCTGCCCTGGGGCACACTGACAGAGGCCAGGCTGCCGAGCACAGGCGCCACCGGTCCCTCCGACCACTACCAGCAGGCAAGGTGGGTTAAGTGTCTTGCTCAAGGACACAATGACAGCAACAAACTGAGCGGGGCTCGAACCTGCAACCTTCCGATTCCGGACGAATGGGCACTTGGCCTTTTGCACCTTCACAGTTTCCAGGTCTTATTTTCCGTCTCAGTTTAGAGGTGTCTGGTTTGGAATAATAGAAAGATTGGTTTTGACAAAGTTTGCTGTTTGCCAGAAGGTTTTATGTTTCCTGCACGATGATTTTAATTCCAGGAGTTTCAAAATATTTTACGATTTAACTTTATGCAAAGCGTCAGAAGGCAGTCTGATGGCCTGCTGTCCATCTGGGCCGAACCCAGACCGACAGCAGCCTATTCCCACATTATCAATCCTTTGACTTAACCTGTTGGGTGTGTTTTGTTGGTCCTCTGGCATTTCTCAATGGGATTAAAGGGCTATTCCACCCCTAAGTGAAATTTAGTCTGCCATATTCCTCAGAGTCGGATCAGTGGGAAACGGCATATTACACCCATCCCAGTCATTCTCCTGATCTGGCAGGATACTGTTAGCTTTAGCTTAGCATAAAAAAGTAAGTGAATGATGTAATGGAAAGAAGACTATTACAATTTAATTAATGACCAGAGATATTAATGATCCATACCTGGCATGGGTCCCGTCTCTGGACACTGGGCTTTTCAAATCAGAAGAGTGGTCCTTTTTATTACAGGGAAATTTAATATAAACACTTTGCATGAAATGAGAGACAAGAGAAGAGAGAGAGGCCTCGGAACGTTTAAGAAAAATGTATTATCTAAATTATTTTAAACAATTAACAGGACTAACTCTAACTAGTGATGGATGCTGATGTAATGAATGTGAGGTGGAGTGTGTGTTGGTGCGGTGTCAGTTCAGAACCTCCGTTCTGGAGAAGGGAGTCTGAGTGGGAGATGATGTTTTGCTCCTAACTGATCGATGTTTGAACCGCGGTCAGAAAAGACATGAGACGCTATCTGTGCCGTTCTACTTTACCCGTCAGGGACTCCCGTCTTAGATCAGGCTGCCAGGTCCTCGACCTTCCAGCGGTACTGGAGCCGACGAAGCAGCGTCCTCAGTACGACAAACCAGTCTATGGATAGTCTCCAGGTAAAAAGCGACAGGTGTTTCACAGCGTCAACGGGACCCCCCTTTGGGTCAGCGAGTTCAGCTTTTATTCTGAAGGAACCGTTGTTTTGTTGATTACAACGACAGGATTTTCCCAGCTTGGCAGTTCTCAGCTTAAAAGTAAAAGTACAGATGGCCGGTTCGTCCTCCTCTTGATGTAACCCAGAAGCTAGAACCTTAATGAGGTATTAACTAATTGGCTTACTAATATGATCCATCCTCAATTTAGATAAAATATAAAATATAAATTAAGGAAATTAACAATACTAATTAATAGATATCTAATTAACTAATAGATAATTTCATAATGAATTATTGGAAGGGTGAATAACTAAAATAACGAGTTTAATATTAAACATCGGTTAAAACAAGAATCTTGAACATCACTAACAGAAACAGAAGAGGAAAGCTGTATACTATTGGTCCAGGTGGGAATCTGAAATTTCATTGGCTGAGAGAAATAAGTCCCGCCTCCGCGAAATAAAACCGTGCGACGCAGCTGAGCAAGAGGAGAGACAAACGGCTGTGCAGCACGCAGATACAGAAAGCAAAGACTGAGCGGTTAGAGAGAGAGAGAGAGAGAAAAAAAAACAACGGTCGAGGCCGTGAAGAACCCTGATTTGGGTGCCGCATAGATAGAGGGAGAGGCGGACTTGACTCCTTCTAATAAGAGCTAGGAACTTGGAACCAACGCGGTGAGTAAAGAAAAAAGAAGAGAAAAAGCTAACGATGCAACTTAAAAAAAAAAAAGGAAACTTAAATAGCTTATCAAATTAATTCCATTCTTATAGATTTGTGTGGAGACGACAGAGTGAACCAATCCTCTGTAGGAGGGAACCGTTGGAGCGCGTTGGTGAGTGAATGAGATTAAATTCAGTAAATTATTAAATTCAAAAAGCTAATTACAGCAACCGAGGTGACAGCAGTGGGCTGCTAGACGTTAGATCCCAGGAGTTAACATCTCAAACTACCAGTTAACGGTGGTAGGGCATATAGGAGTTAACGGCTCAAACCGCCAGTTAACGGCGGTAGGGCATATGGGATTCCCAGGAGTTAACGGCTCAAACCGCCAGTTAACGGTGGTACGGCCTAGATGTACAAGGTCCTCAGGGGCGTTATAGCTAACGCCATAGAATTAGCAATGCGTCCCTTAACCAAACATTTAATAATAAAAAAAAATAGATAAATAAAAATAAATAAAAGCTAACTGATTAGGGAGGAATTATTTTACAAAGGTGGACCAAAGGACCAGAATTTATATTTTGTTGAATTTTGTTATAGAACATTTTATTTATTTATTTATTTATTTATTTATTTATTTATTTATTTATTTATTGTGTTACAGATATACAAGGTGTCACAATGCTGTATAGAAACACAACTAAATGTATCCTTGTTGTCATGAATGTATTTCTTGTTGAATAGTGTAGAGTAATAGAATCTAACTGAGCCTATTGAGCTGAACAATTGTTGTCATATGTAATTATATTTCCAGAGCTACTGAGAATTATTTTAATAGACAATCAAATTGATGTTATGTTAGTTGAACTGTGAACCCAAACATGATTGGCTATGCCAATAGAGTGAAGCATTTGTTTAAGTCTGTAAGACTTTATGCTGTGATGTGACGAGAAGGGTCGATGCCAACTCGCTAACAGTCCTGTTGTTTACAGGCTGGGTTTTTTTTTTCCTTGGGTTTGATCCCGACTCCTATGATCACTCACTTGGAACGAGAACTGGATTTCTTCCTGACGAGGGAGATGGCGAGCCTTAACCACTGAACGAACCAGGACATCTCAAGTAACTGAAGAGCAGACTGCTCTCTTCTGTGAACAATCTCAACGGTGTGGTAGGAAAAAATCGCACCACCGGACTCTGACTTTCACCCCAAGCGTGGGGATTTGACTTGACGCCGGCTGACTTGTGACTCATATGATCAAATCTCATACCGACCATTTTACTATTGTCGATTGTTTTCATCTGTTTTGTGTGTTATCTTTATGTGTTATATTTCCCATTATTATTAAAATTTAGTATATAAACCGTTTCATGCTATACCCGTGACTCCAGTCATTCTTAAACAACCTCCAATTCTCCCCGAACCTAATTATTGGCCCATTTGTTTATTTTTTCTTTTAATTATCTTATTGTATCCTGTAATCCGGTTGCATAAAACTTGGCGAGCCAGCCAGGAGAATTGTAGAGTTGTTACCTTAGCTAACCATTGACTGACATCATAAGAGTGCCTGGAGGTCACAGTGGTTTGCCATTTTGGCATTATTGGTACTTTTGAGTGTTTTAAAATGGAAGTTGTGAAAACAGAAAAGGTCAAAGTTTCAAATGCTGTTTTAATCAGTGGGTTAACTGATACAGACCTTGATAACGAAGTCTTTGGGTTTATGGAAGGATTCGGACCAGTTAACAGGCGCATTAAGTTACCAAACTGTGATCAGATTATTGTGGAGTTTCAACATGAAGCCACTGTTAAGGAATTAAAGAAACAATGTTTACCCTATGACAAACCTTGTACTAGGAACCCAGATGTTTTCTTCCATATTCAAGACCTAGCCAGCGCGTACAGTCTAGAAACTAGCACATCTGCCACTGATGCCTATCTGTCAGAGCTCAGGGACATAGCTGCGCGTAGCAATCAATCATTTAAAGACCTTCTAATGGAGGAACTGGCAAAAATTGGGGAATCTTTAGGAAGGGATACCCATGCATCTGAACCAGTCACTGAACCAGAGCCAATGCTCCATAGTGACCAAGTTACATATTCCCTGCCTTTAACACCAGAAGTTAACTATATGAACAACTCAAAGGACAATTGTCCACCTACAGAGACTGGAAAAAAAAACCCTTGCATTCCACCAAATCTTTTAAACACACCTGAGGTTCAGCGAGTTATTGTGGAACACATTGTTAAAAGCAGTGAGGTTATCCCTCCGCCTACTTCACAATACAGACTAAAACCGTTCTCAGGGCGAGTTCCACACCCTTCTTTTGAAACTGACTATGATACTTGGCGTAGTAGTGTAGTGTTATGCATAAATGATCCTTCACTCACCAAGTCCCAAATTGTACGAAGAATCGTGGAGAGTCTGTCAGCCCCAGCAGCGAGCATCGTTAAAGCTCTTAGTCCAAAATCCGACCCGGAAACGTACCTTGAACATCTCGATTCAGCTTACGCAGCTGTCGAAGACGGCGACGAGCTCTTTGCTCGCTTCTTAAACACAAACCAGGACAGTGGTGAAAAACCTTCCGATTACTTTCAGAGGTTATACACCTTGTTAAACCTAGTTATTCAGAGGAATGGAATTTCCTCCAGTGACGCCGACCAGCAGCTGCTCAAGCAGTTTTGCAGAGGCTGTTGGGACAGCTCGCTGATTTCAAACCTGCAACTCGAACAAAAGAAAGACAACCCGCCTCATTTTACAGCACTTCTCCTCAAACTGCGCACTGAAGAAGACAAACAGGCTACTAAAGCAGCACGCATGAAACAACACTTAGGGGCACAACGAACTAGAGTGTATTCAAATGTGCAAACAACATGCTCTCAGAGTAAAAACACTTGTGAACTGGAAATAGATGATAACTGTGATGACTTACGCAAACAAATCGCTGAGCTCAGGAGCCAAATTGCACAGCTTAAGGTTAACAACACAGATAAAAAGGCAAAGAAAACTCAAAAAGAGTCAAAACCCCGTGTGGGGACTAAAATTCCAGATGAGCCCAAACAGATTCAGCAGATAACAGCAGTGGTGCCCAGACCAAAGCCTGGATACTGTTTTAAGTGCGGAGAAGATGGGCACATAGCTTCTAGCTGTAGCAACGAGCCAAATCCAGCACTAGTTGCAACTAAAAGACTTGCTCTTAGACAGAAGCAGCGCGAGTGGGAGATGTCAAAGCCAATTGCTCAGTCTCCTCCTTTAAACCGGTAGAAGCTCCTATCGTGGGACAGATAGGTGCTAAAGTAGAACCAAGTCCCTCTAAGGAAAGGACAGAGAGACTTTTTTGCAAGCCAGTTCATGCTCATTCAGTGCCAAAACTTCCCAAAAGATTAGTGGGTGGGCGATGCACAGCTACAGTCTCAGTTAACAGTGTTGAATGTAATTGTTTACTGGATTCAGGGTCCCAGGTAACCACCATTGCCAATTCTTTTTACCAAGAACACTTACCTGACCTCTCAATTAAACCCATCAGTAATCTGTTAGAAGTCGAGGGCGCAAACGGTCAAGCAGTTCCTTATTTAGGATACATAGAGATAAGTGTCACATTTCCAAAAGAGCTCGATCAGTCTGGACTTGAGTTACCTACCCTTGCGTTAGTGGTTCCGGATATAAGCTCAAACTCTGATACACCACTACTCATTGGCACAAACACACTCGATCCTTTGTATGAGCAATTGTCTGCCAATAACTTACCTGATTCCAAGGCACTCTCTTATGGGTACCAACACGTGCTAAAAGCCTTAGCAGTCAGAAAAAAACAAAGCAAAGATGGACGAGTTGGTGTGGTGAAGCTTCGAGGGAGAACCCAAGAAGTTCTCCCTGCAAATAAAAAACTGTTACTAGAAGGGTTTATGCAACCCAGCCAAAACAAGCATGAGCCTTATGCACTCATTGAACAACCCACCAATGGTTCTCTACCAGGGGGTATAATTGTAGACTGTTGCCTCATTTCCTTACCTTCACATGGTCCATACAAAGTACCTGTTGTACTAAGAAACGAAACTAACCATGACATCACATTACCCACTAACTGTGTGATCGCTGAGTTAGTTAAAGCCGATCGTGTTATGCCATATCCAGAACCTGACAAAAGTGATCAGAAAGTACTTGCGGCGTGTAGTTCGCAGCAACAGACTTCACCTTCAAACCCTCCTCTCAGTTTTGACTTCGGTACTTCGCCCTTGTCCGAAGAATGGAAAGGGAGGATCACCAACAAACTTAACACTTACTCCGATGTGTTTTCGCACCACGATCTTGATTTTGGTCATACACAACAGATAAGACATCACATCAACTTAAAAGACGAGACCCCATTCAAACAGAAATCTCGGCCGATCCATCCACATGATTATGAAGCCGTGAGAAAACATTTGGAAGCCCTCTTGGAAACCGGTATAATAAGAGAGTCGGAGTCTCCATTTGCCTCACCAATAGTGGTAGTTCGGAAAAAGAATGGTGAGGTACGTCTATGTATAGACTATAGAAAGCTTAATCTGCAAACCATTCGCGACGCATATGCCCTGCCTAACTTGGAGGAGTCCTTTTCTGCTCTCGCTGGATCACAGTGGTTTTCTGTGATGGACCTCAAGTCAGGTTACTATCAAATAGAGATGTGTGAAAAGGATAAACCTAAAACTGCTTTTGTTTGCCCGTTTGGGTTTTATGAATTTAACCGTATGCCACAAGGAATAACAAATGCTCCAAGCACTTTCCAACGGGTTATGGAAAAGTGTATGAAGGACATTAATCTGAAGGAAGTGTTAGTTTTCCTAGACGACTTGATCGTCTTTTCCAACTCCTTGGAAGAACACGAAACCAGACTTTCTCACGTTCTTGAACGGCTTAGAGAATACGGACTCAAGCTATCACCAGATAAGTGTCGTTTTTTCCAGACATCTGTGCGTTATCTTGGACATATAGTATCTCGAGATGGCATAAAAACCGATCCAGATAAGGTGGAAGCACTCAAAACATGGCCGAAGCCTCAGACTTTGAAGGAACTCCAATCTTTCTTAGGATTTACCGGTTATTACCGACGCTTCGTTAAAGATTACTCAAATATTGTCAAGCCACTAACATCTCTCACGGCTGGTTATCCACCCAAACGGAAAAACTTTAAAACACCACCATGTAGATCAAAGTACTTGAACCCCAAAGAACCCTTTGGGAATCGTTGGAGCCAAGACTGTGAGAAGTCCTTTCAAACTATTATTGAAAAACTTACCACTTCGCCAGTTCTTGGCTACGCTGACGCAAAACTCCCATATCTAGTACACACAGATGCTAGTACGACCGGACTCGGTGCAGCGCTATACCAAGTGCAAAACGGTGTCACACAGGTAATCGCTTATGCAAGTCGCGGTTTAAGCTCTAGTGAAACTAGGTACCCTGCGCACAAGTTGGAGTTTCTAGCCTTAAAGTGGGCCATAACAGATAAGTTTCATGACTATTTGTATGGGAACACATTCACTGTCATTACTGATAATAATCCGTTAACTTACCTCTTAACAACGGCAAAACTCGATGCAACGAGCTATCGTTGGCTAGCTGCGTTGTCCACCTATAATTTTGACATCAGATACCGTGCAGGTACACAGAACGTTGACGCGGATGGCCTGTCTAGGAGGCTGCATGATAAACCTGAAGACAACTCAAAATTCACTGAGGAATGCCAACGACTAGATGAGTTCCGATCTCATCTTTTATCCTCTGTCAAAGAAGTCGAGCTTCAACTTCAAGCCGAAGCAGTGAAGGCAACATGCCAAAAGCACATGGTCTTGGATGAGACTGATTCTCCTTGTGGTTTAGTTCAGTCACTTGCCATGTCTGCAGCGGCCATTCCAGACCTATTCCAGTTGGAAGACAATAGTGACAGTTTCTTTGCTGTGCCCAAGTATAACCATGCTGACCTTGTCTCCTTGCAGAGGAAAGATCCAACCATTGGCCGAGTCATTCAGCTGCTTATGACTGACAATAAACCGCCAACTGATACTATTGCAGAACCCCCGGTGGTTCTTAACCTTTTGAGAGAGTGGAAACGGTTTGAGTTTCAAAATGATTTACTGTACCGGAGACGCCAATTAGGACCAGAGACATCATTGCAGTTAGTCTTGCCTGATTCATTACGTTCAACAGTCATGCAAAGCCTACATGATGATATGGGGCATCTTGGGGTTGAACGTACGACAGATCTCATTCGGTCCCGTTTTTACTGGCCAAGAATGGCTAGTGATATCGAAATCAAAGTTAAAACTTGCGAAAGATGTATCCGTCGGAAGGCCCTCCCTGACAAAGCTGCTCCAATGGTGAGTATTACCACCACCAGACCTATGGAGTTAGTTTGCATGGATTTTCTCTCCATAGAACCAGACAGTAAGAACACTAAAGATGTCTTAGTGATTACAGACCATTTTACAAAGTATGCAGTGTCCATCCCAACCAAAGATCAGAAAGCCACCACCGTCGCGAAGAACCTGTGGGAACATTTTTTAGTCCACTACGGGTTTCCTGAGCGTCTTCATAGTGATCAGGGACGGGATTTCGAATCACGTACAATCAAGGAACTTTGTTCTTTACTTGGTATCCGTAAAGTCAGAACGAGCCCTTATCACCCTCGTGGCAACCCCGTTGAACGGTACAATCGTACATTACTCAGCATGTTGGGAACTTTACAAGCCACTGAGAAACATCACTGGCGCGATTTTGTAAAACCACTTACTCACTCGTACAATTGTACAAAAAATGACGTGACGGGATACTCTCCCTACGAGCTAATGTTCGGTAGGCAGCCTCGGTTGCCTATAGATATTGCCTTTGGGTTACCGCATTTGAACAAGCCCTCTATAACTCATTCTCAGTATGTTAAAGAACTGAAGAGTCATCTGGAACAGAGTTATGACATTGTCATAAAAAACTCTCAAAAAACAGCGAGGAAGAACAAAGAACGGTTCGACAGAAACATTCGTGAGTCCACACTAGGTGTGGGAGATCGTGTTTTAGTCCGAAATCTTCGCTTAAGAGAAAAGCATAAATTAGCAGACAAATGGGAGCAAACAGTGTATATAGTTCTCAAACAGATGGAAAACTTGCCAGTATACACTGTAAAACCAGAGAACGGAGAAGGACCCAACAGAACACTCCACAGAGATCTTTTACTGCCTTGTGGTTTTCTCTCTTCATTAGAAAATGAAACAGAACGCGTTACGAAACCTAGCAGACCTCATACAAGACAGAGTTCAGCCTTAGAACCTGACCCAGATGAGCCACTTGACGAAGAGGTAGATGAGTTTTATTACTCTGATCTTCCACAAGTGCTAAACCGACCATCCTATCAAATAGCGGTCACCTTGCCAAATAGGGAACTCATAGCAGATTCAGGACCGGTAAATAATATTCAACAACAAAACACACTATCCTTACACACAGGGGATCGCAAGGAACCAACCTTAGCTGGTAATGAAAATGCTGAATTGTCCTTACTTGACAAAGGCATCAACACCGAAACATTCTTACCTGACAGAATGAGTGAAACTGCGACATTCTTACCTGAAAGAGTGAAAGAAGCAGCAACATACTTACCTGAAAAAACGAAAAAAAACGAAGTATACTTACCTGACGTAGAAACGGGGGATGAAACTAACACAAACCTACCTCAATTGGATGGTGTCCTAAAGTCGCAGCAACGTGATGTAAGTTTTGAACCCATCATACACGATCAGACACATACATCTGAAAAGACCAAAGTCTTAGAGAATAGCTCATCAGCTCTGTCGGAAACAGAGAGCTCACTTCGTCCTGTCTCAGTTGAGAATCAAACCGAAACGGATGAGCATGATACTGTGCAACCAGAGATGTATGTCAGGAGATCTGAACGAAGTAGTCAGCCTCCTCAAAGACTAACTTACTCTCAATTAGGCAATCCACTAGTGACCGTAGTTAGGTCCCTTTTCCAAGGACTTAATAAAGCTTTTATTGACTCTCTTACTCAAGAAGTTGTGTACCCCGTAGAAACAGTGCACAGGGACGTGCATGATATTTAATGGGGGAGGATGTAACCCAGAAGCTAGAACCTTAATGAGGTATTAACTAATTGGCTTACTAATATGATCCATCCTCAATTTAGATAAAATATAAAATATAAATTAAGGAAATTAACAATACTAATTAATAGATATCTAATTAACTAATAGATAATTTCATAATGAATTATTGGAAGGGTGAATAACTAAAATAACGAGTTTAATATTAAACATCGGTTAAAACAAGAATCTTGAACATCACTAACAGAAACAGAAGAGGAAAGCTGTATACTATTGGTCCAGGTGGGAATCTGAAATTTCATTGGCTGAGAGAAATAAGTCCCGCCTCCGCGAAATAAAACCGTGCGACGCAGCTGAGCGAGAGGAGAGACAAACGGCTGTGCAGCACGCAGATACAGAAAGCAAAGACTGAGCGGTTAGAGAGAGAGAGAGAGAGAAAAAAAAAAACAACGGTCGAGGCCGTGAAGAACCCTGATTTGGGTGCCGCATAGATAGAGGGAGAGGCGGACTTGACTCCTTCTAATAAGAGCTAGGAACTTGGAACCAACGCGGTGAGTAAAGAAAAAAGAAGAGAAAAAGCTAACGATGCAACTTAAAAAAAAAAAAGGAAACTTAAATAGCTTATCAAATTAATTCCATTCTTATAGATTTGTGTGGAGACGACAGAGTGAACCAATCCTCTGTAGGAGGGAACCGTTGGAGCGCGTTGGTGAGTGAATGAGATTAAATTCAGTAAATTATTAAATTCAAAAAGCTAATTACAGCAACCGAGGTGACAGCAGTGGGCTGCTAGACGTTAGATCCCAGGAGTTAACATCTCAAACTACCAGTTAACGGTGGTAGGGCATATAGGAGTTAACGGCTCAAACCGCCAGTTAACGGCGGTACGGCATATGGGATTCCCAGGAGTTAACGGCTCAAACCGCCAGTTAACGGTGGTACGGCCTAGATGTACAAGGTCCTCAGGGGCGTTATAGCTAACGCCATAGAATTAGCAATGCGTCCCTTAACCAAACATTTAATAATAAAAAAAAATAGATAAATAAAAATAAATAAAAGCTAACTGATTAGGGAGGAATTATTTTACAAAGGTGGACCAAAGGACCAGAATTTATATTTTGTTGAATTTTGTTATAGAACATTTTATTTATTTATTTATTTATTTATTTATTTATTTATTTATTTATTGTGTTACAGATATACAAGGTGTCACAATGCTGTATAGAAACACAACTAAATGTATCCTTGTTGTCATGAATGTATTTCTTGTTGAATAGTGTAGAGTAATAGAATCTAACTGAGCCTATTGAGCTGAACAATTGTTGTCATATGTAATTATATTTCCAGAGCTACTGAGAATTATTTTAATAGACAATCAAATTGATGTTATGTTAGTTGAACTGTGAACCCAAACATGATTGGCTATGCCAATAGAGTGAAGCATTTGTTTAAGTCTGTAAGACTTTATGCTGTGATGTGACGAGAAGGGTCGATGCCAACTCGCTAACAGTCCTGTTGTTTACAGGCTGGGTTTTTTTTTTTTCCTTGGGTTTGATCCCGACTCCTATGATCACTCACTTGGAACGAGAACTGGATTTCTTCCTGACGAGGGAGATGGCGAGCCTTAACCACTGAACGAACCAGGACATCTCAAGTAACTGAAGAGCAGACTGCTCTCTTCTGTGAACAATCTCAACGGTGCGGTAGGAAAAAATCGCACCACCGGACTCTGACTTTCACCCCAAGCGTGGGGATTTGACTTGACGCCGGCTGACTTGTGACTCATATGATCAAATCTCATACCGACCATTTTACTATTGTCGATTGTTTTCATCTGTTTTGTGTGTTATCTTTATGTGTTATATTTCCCATTATTATTAAAATTTAGTATATAAACCGTTTCATGCTATACCCGTGACTCCAGTCATTCTTAAACAACCTCCAATTCTCCCCGAACCTAATTATTGGCCCATTTGTTTATTTTTTCTTTTAATTATCTTATTGTATCCTGTAATCCGGTTACATTAGCAATGATGAACATCAGATGATTTTGAGAGCTGGCTGAATACTGAACTCAAAATGGCGTTGTTCTGCCTTATTAATCTTTGATGTTTTCGTTTCTGGACGAATCACAGCTGACAGATTATATAAACACCACAGAGACTCTGCCACGCTTCAGATGTGAAGGTTCTGATTGGAATTTGCGATCGGAATGTGTCATGATTATTTATCTTGTGAATCAGCTGACTAGTGGCCACCATACGTCATTTCCTTATTAAACATTAATCATAACATTGTGATTTCACAGATTGGTCACATGGTTATTATTGACTAACAGTTGTTTAGATTAGCTTTATTAAAATAGAGTTCTTTGACTAATTAAAAGAAAAGAGTTCATTCTTCGTTCTTCTGTCTTCACTGCTAGAATGTAAACATTAGAAGTTGTTGTAACTATTGGTCAAACGAATAATTTGTAAGCTTTTACTTACTTTTTGGATTCATCAATAAATTCGTAAATATGGAAATATTTACCGATTTATTAATTAATTTGGATATGAGAATATCCACGGGGCACCACCCCTTTTAACAGTGCAAAAATTGAATCCAAACCTCTTATCAATCTTGTCTAAACGTCCCGTGAATCTTAACGAGCTGCAATTAATTAATTCATATCACACAAACAAACTCAATCTGAGACAAAAATCTTAATTGGCAATACATTTATTAACTAATAGTATCACTTCAGCTCCTTCTGAAGCGTTTAGCCAATCAATATTAACCAACTGATTTTATCAAATGAATAACAAACAATAAAACAATGAAAATGATACTGTAAAACAATCTGACCCAATGGTGTAATCAAAATGGAGGGAGATCTGAAAACCCAAGATGGCTGATCCTTTGTCTGGCTGAAAGTATCAAACCATGTGTGTGTGATGTGTGTGTGTGTGCGTGCGTGTGCGTGTGTGTGTGTGTGTGTGTGTGTGTGTGTGTGTGTGTGTGTGTGTGTGTGTGTGTGTGTGTGTGTGTGTGTGGACTTTCAAACAGTTAGTGGCAAACTTTCATTTCACACTAACTTCCTCAAACACTTTAACTTTCTTCACAAGGCTCAAGAAGAACAACAACTCAATCAAAGCAAATGAAATATCTCACAGAGTCGGTCAGCCTGGCCACAGCTGACAGACAACAATCCAGATATTAAACAGTTAAAACAAACAGACCTTACTTAGATGATCCGATGGGCGTATTTTGGTACGGAGGAGAGCCCGGGGTTACTTTAAAGCAAATCCCGCGGTCTGATTGCTTATTTTGAGCTATATTAGAAAACGGGAAAGAAAGAGAGAGAAAACTCTTGACTCATCGTATCCGAAGCGTCCCCCGGAGTGGTGAATCTGACAATGGTTTTGTTGCTTTTCAGCGGCTCGGTGTTCGATCCACTTCAGCCCCAGGCCTCCCGTGTGCTGTCTGGAGCCGTAGCAACGAGGTGTCTTTCAACGCCAGTTGGACTGAACAAAAGACGATAAGTTTCGTTTTTCGTTGGGATTTATAGACTCCGCTGTCCAGCGGGAGAAACTCTGTGTGGCTCCAGCGCATGTGCAGAACTTGTTTCCGGTATTCAGCGCCACTTCCGGGAGCAGGGAATCCTGGGAAATGAAGTTTTAGCTGGCGCTGGAATATATTCTGCTTATCAGAGCAAAGATGACACAGTCTTTTGGAGAAAATGCTGAGTAGCAATTTCTCATGAGGGCAGACCCTCAACAAAGTGAATGCATGACCTTGAGGCTGTTTCATGCACACTGACACTGTGTCAAACAGAACAGCTGTTAGAGGGGAGAAATGGTTCCTTCATCACGTTACAATGATAACAGCTAGTGTTTCATGTGAAAAAGTTACACTTTAACTGTTTCTGTTTGCCCCCTCTCATGCCTGTCTTGAACCGGCCCTGGTGTGAACAAAAGATCTTTGCGTTTCGTGTGTTGTGAGTTTAGTGTAAGCATGTAAAAGTCGATTTAGATGCTCAGTGAATGTTTTTGGTCATCTGATTAAATAAGGATGTGTACAAGTACCAAAGTTACCGTGTTATTATTTATAAATATTCTCCTGGTAGCAGATTCTCACAGCAGGTAGAGGAAACTTTATTAGGAAACATGAAAATGATGTGGCTCAAGTTAAAATGGGTGAAACAGGTACTTCAGAGGTAAAAGAGGGAATGAAAGATGTTTCTCCTTTTGGAACAAACAAACAGACCTGTTAGCAATCTCCTAAAAAGTGGAGTTAGACAGAAAATCATCCTGTTTCAGTCCAGTCTGCTGCCGGTGTTTGTGGTTCTTGGTAAATCTCTGTGAATTTGACTGTTCATGAATAAATTATATTTTGCATTTGTGTGTAATGAATTTCAACTTTGGCTACTTAAATCTTCATTGTGAGGTTTTGCATGCTCATCTGCTGGCTGTCTCTCTCTTGTAGCTGGACTTTTCTGGAGTCTTTTGCGTACCCCTTTGGGGTAATTCTTGTTGTGATTGTTTTCTAGTTCTTTCTGCATCACTGTAAGCCTGTTTGTGATTATTTCAGATCATTTAGCATCGCTGTGTGTCATGTTGATGTTTTTGGAGGTTTTAATCCTTCTTCAGCTCGAAGCACTGACTTCCCATTATGGCGGCGGCCCTCCAGACTCCTCAGGCTCCTGTCCTTTGTCCCCCCTGTGGGTGCATACAATAATCTCTCTGTGCCAGTCTGTCAACCTTATGAGGTTTTGGTTCAGTTATCTAAAAATCACTCTGGGGAAGAATTACATCAGCTTTAGTAAGAATTAGGTTTACATTGACCCAGTTCTTTCTTCACATCGCTGGCTGCTAAACTACTGACAGATATGCATTGTGTTAGAGTTTTTCTCAATTGTTTACACGAATTTTCTGAAAGCATGCCTCATATTCTCAGAACTCTACACACAAATCCAAAAATGCACACACACAATGGTCAAAACCCCTCAATTAACCTGCAAAATGAAACTTCACATTCAAAACAATGTTATTTCTCCTCACAATGTGATTATGTTGTCAAATGACACACACAAACCATCATATGAATAGACATTTATAAGAACCAGCCGAACACTTATGTGCTCAACACTATGATGAATGGAAAACACGTCTTCTCCATTCATCATAATGACTAAAGCCTTTTTGGTTCAGTGTTACTTTTACTACAGACAGTATATACATACATGTGTTGTAAAATATTTCAGAATATTGTTTTTACACTTTGAGCACACAAATACATGGAGTGGTCACTATTGTGAAGCACAATCATTATGATAACAACACTGAAATGTGTATAATTTACTGTACACGGTGTTGAGTGTATGCATCAGTTGTGGGACCCACTTGCACATAGTTACATCGCAATTCTTTGACTCTTTCTGAGTTGCGTTCAAACTGCACCCTGTAGACCTGCTTCATCCTGAGATGATATCTGCGCAAGACACGGTCCAGTGTTGACAGACTGACCCCATCAATATTTAGAAACATGTCGTTGTTTTCTATAATTTTTCTTAGGGCATTGTTTTCTAGGACCATGTTCATGTTTTCAGGTTCCTGTTCGGGAGACAGAAGACGTTCCCGACCTCCTCGTTTTGGTAATCTTTCAGTTCTGTCAAACAAATAGTAAAATACTATGAGTACAAAGTAGGTATACATTTCCAAAATCAAATCAATCAATCAAAGATACTTTATTAATCCCAGAGGGAAATTAGAGTTTCAGTACACACAATTCAGAGATCAGACATACATGGGCAAGACACCTGACAAAAATTGGTGACTGTGGTCATTCGCAACCCTGAGTCGCGCTACCTTAATAGAGATAAGAGGGTTACATGAGGGTTGGTTCAAGAGGAGGGAAAAAGGCACTTCAGAGTTACCCTCCCCCGGGAGGGCAGCTTTGCTCTGCAAAAAACACCTCAAACATATATGCAACAGACTTCAGACAACACAACATAAGTGTCCACTAGGTGGGGTGGTGGGCTGGGACTATCCCTACTTCAGTTCCTGCAGCCACGATAGAAGCAGCGCATTTCACCTCAGTGTGGATAGGGGGAGGAGCATTGAGGGTTGGAGGGTTGCAGTGACCCTGGAATGTTTCAGCGGCCTTCCCGCTGTCCCGCCCAGGCTGGGATAGGAGACAGAGTTGAATACTGGAAACATACTTACAGTATTTTTTACTGTCCAACAAAACAGTCCACAGTACTACTATACTCATTGAATACTGATTGTATTGATATGCAGTACTGCCATTTTCTAGCGAGAGCAGATTTCTTACCTATTCTCATTTCGGAAAGTCTGGATGATGGATGCTACAGTGTACCTGCTCTAATTTGTCTGTACTATTTGCCCAGCTTCCCTCATTGTAAGACCATGGTTGACCACATGATCAACCAAAGTGGCTCGGCTCTCATCAGAGATTACGGTCCTTGGTCTTCCTTGTCCTCGTCCTCCTCCTCTTACTCTCACTCCTCTGGCTCTGCCTCTGTTTCCAATGTTGGGATCCATTGATCCAAAACAGAAGAGCCCACCTGTTGCCCTTTTATGCTAAAGCTCTGATTGCTGATTGTGAAACTGTGTGATGGGTGTTTGCCCTTGTGATGAATCAGTGTGCATAGCAGTGTGTATAGCAGTGTGTTCCTTGTGAAAACAAGATATTTTCTGCATGAAAATTGTGCCAACAGCAGAGAATTGTGTGTAGTGTTTTGAAAAAAGTGTGTTTTAGATTTGCAATTTGAGTGCAAAGCAGGAATTATGCTTGTAGTTTAGCAGAATTGGTTAAGGGGGTTGGTGAATTGGTTACATGTTGTGGTCATTTTGTCTCAAGTACCAGAAAATGTGTGTAAACAATTGAGAAAAACTGTAATTAGCAACAACAGCTGGTGTTAAACAAGATGAGACTGTGTTTAGTCTTCTGCATCTATGAGCCAAAGACCACAGAACAGATCTGTAACAGACGAATGACAAAGTCAAATCATAAAAATCAGCATTACTGAGCATCAGAACAAAGATCTGCTGCACGAGGCGCTCTAAGTGTGGCAGCTGCTACACGATTTTGTGTGTTTTGCTGCCACTTGTGTTTGCTCTGCAAATCTAACGATGACATGTAGTCCAATCAGTTTGTAAACGAATGTGACAGGATTTATGTCACAGTGAGGTTATTACTCTGCAGAGCAATTAACAGGTGCATAAGCTGTCCAATGGGGCAGTAAAAAAATAAAAACGTAAACCAGCATCAGTCAATTCCCCTCGTCACATTCAGACTTTAAAGCCCGTGGAAATCCCAGGGCATAGTGGGATCAAAGGGGAGGAAAAACTGTGGGTCGTGTTATATCAGGTAATCGTCAGCAGGCTGTGTGTGTGTGTGTGTGTGTGTGTGTGTGTGTGTGTGTGTGTGTGTGTGTGTGTGCGCGCGCACGTGCGTGTGTGTGTGTGTGTGTGTGTGCGTGTGTATGTGTGTGCGGGCGGTGAAGTGGGACAGTTTTGAGCTGATGACTATTACATTCACCTGAAAAATAACCTCCCGACACCTGTTCACCGTTTCATTTGTGGCTCTTATCAACCAGCTGTGAGTCAGAGTCGTTCTAAAAGCGCTTAACGAGAAATGTCTGACGTGGCTTTTCCCAGAAGGCAGCTCCATTTAGCTGCCAGTGAATCCTAAAGCTTTTAAGTTAAGTGTTGAAATTTCTTTGTTAGTGCTAAAGTTCAAGCTCCTTAGCTTAAATATGAATCTATACACCCACTCACCCTGTTAGGAACAGCACATCAGTCTGAAGAACAACACACATCTATCTATCTATCTATCTATCTATCTATCTATCTATCTATCTATCTATCTATCTATCTATCTATCTATCTATCTATCTATCTATCTATCTATCTATCTATCATCTATCTATCTATCTATCTATCTATCTTATCTATCTATCTATCTATCTATCTATCTATCTATCTATCTATCTATCTATCTATCTATCTATCTATCTATCTATCTATCTATCTATCTGTCTGTCTGTCTGTCTGTCTGTCTGTCTGTCTGTCTGTCTGTCTGTCTGTCTGTCTGTCTATCTATCTATCTATCTATCTATCTATCTATCAATAAACGTGCCAGACACTAAAATATCATGTCCAAGGGTCTCATTTATCAAACATTGTGTAGAATCCTTACTAAAACCGTACTTAAGCTCAGCAAAAAAAATAAGTACTTACGCCAAGTAGGTTTGTGATCTATCAAACATGGAGTACACACAGCTGCACGCAATCTCCGCTTCATAAATCGGAGACTAACGAGAATGTTTCTCAGCTGCATTTTAGTCACATCCCGCCCTCACCACGCCCACTTACTGCCATAAATGGTCGATGCAAAGCGCCTTGTGGATCTCATGCATATACATTAGCCGGCTGTTGCAGCGCTCCGCCATTGGCATGGCGACCGTAGATCAAGGCAGATCAAGGAAGCGCAATTTCACAGAAACAGAAATTCAGGTTCTTGTGGGTGAGGTGGAGAAATGAAAGGAAGTGCTTTTGCAAAACAAATAAGAGAAAACCCACAGAGTGGCACAGCGTTGCTGAAGCATCAAGGACGGTCCTCTAATTTGTGGCAAAGGTCACATTTACCCAGCTGGGTCAAGCAGTACTTTTAAATCCACAGATTAACCCAGGAGCCATGATGTCTGGAAGAATCTGCTGCTGTTCCGTCCCAGGAGGAGGACACTTCAAGTTCACGATGATAATTATTAGATTATAATATTAATAAAACTCTTTGATTTTATTACTGCTTATTTTAATCATCATAAATTATCACTTGGTTCAATATAAATGTATTTTAATTGCATGAAATGAATAATTATGCTTTGGGTATAATAATGATTAATTATGATTATGGTTGATGACAGTAAAAGATGTGTTCAGCAAAGAAGGTCAGTTTCACCTTATCCATCTAACACAGAGTCCAGATAAACGATAACTGCATCACATGTTTTTGACGCATGACCAAGCTTTCTTGCTGAGAGAGTGGGACTGTCCTGAGAGCTTTGTAAACTAACCATCACCAGCTTCAAGTCAGTTCGTGAACCCACCACCATCACAGAGGATCAGGGAACGGTCGTCCCTAACCTCCACCTGCTGTTCTGTCACGCTGACAAGAATAGCTAAGAATAAACGAAACTGTAACCAGCTGACAAAAAAAACTCCTTACAGAGTTATTGATTTCTGAGTTAAGTTAAGACGAGAAACTTCCATCCAGCCAAACGCTCGACACTGTGTACCCGGGACATCTCTGGACCAGAGGATCGGACATTCCCTGCCGGACCGAGTGTCATCTTGGATGGACACCATCCTCCTGATCTCTGGATCCATAAGAGGGTCTCCTGTTTGGGTGAGGTAGAACACAGGAATGCGTTTGATGCTGTTTTCTCCAAGTGAAAGACTCAGTTAGCTGCAAAACATCATTTTCATCCAGAACGCTTTCTCTCTCTCTGAAAGAAATCTTCTAATAATTCCATTCACGCATCCAAACTCGTATTTCCAATTTAGCTTCCATCCAGCCACAGGTTTGTCCTTTTAAAACAAGTTTAATATCAAAGCTGTTAAAAGCTGTCATTAAATTGTCATCCATGAATTGTCGTTTATAATTGTTGTTTCAAATCTTTAAGTTTAAAATTGTTAGTAATAAAATTTCTTCAATTTTAAACTTGCCTTATTATTGAAATGAAACACAGAAAAGGTGTAATATTTCTGGTTAAGGAGAAGCAAAGATTCCTAGCTTCTGATTCAAAAATAAACTTTTGCTATAAAATGTAACTATTTCAATTAAACATTAATCTTTGGATTAAAATTAGACCAAACAGGTTAGTGTATGAACTTAGATCGATTATATAAGTATCTGGGATATTTATACACGATCTAAGCCTCACAGGTTAATCTGATTGGTCATTCTCAGAATCTCCAGCTGAATAGCAACAGTGTTGATTCTAGTATGTAGTTAATCTCTACAGTTGCTGAAGCCGTCAATGCTGTAAATTCTTCAGAGAGATCTGTGGCGGATATAAAAAAATGGTCCGATCAGGATTCGATCCCCACACTCCCAGGTGAAAGTCGCGCATGCTAACCAGTCAGCCAAACGGAGATCTCCCTTGTCCAAGTAGCCAGGGCACATGATCAATAGGGTCACAGTGACAGGACACACACTGTCACAGATGCATGACATTCTGTCTCAATCTGTCCCCCTGCTGATATTCTGCATTCCGTATTTGCGCTTCAGGCTGTGTGTGTGTGTGTGCGTGCACGTGTGTGAGTATGCTCGCATGTGTGTGTGCGCGCACGTGTGTGTGCATGTGGGGGGTCTTGTTCTGTGTGAAAACGAAGCGGTACAAGTGACAATGCTGCAGGATTTCATAATTGTATCCTTCTCAGCAGCAGCACTGCAGGTGCTCTCCATGTCCACAATGTGCGTAAGCCAGGTCCTTAGTCAACTTAAAGTTGTGCACATTCTCCGCAAAGTTTTCTTTCATAAATCCCAAAGTTTGCGTGGAAAGTTGCTCACGCAGTTTTCCAACCCCGTTTTGTGCGTAAGCAAGCTTGATAAATGAGGCCCCTGCAAACTTGCCGTATGGCTCCAAGATGCTGGTTGTTGGATAATGTCCTGCTCAGGCTGTACTGCGGAGTCCGACTTCTGTGCTTTGGGACGCTGGAGCACTGACAGTAAAGCTGATTCTGATTCTTTTAAATATGGATGAGACAGAGATGGTGTATAACACTTTTGCATCTATCACAAGCCATGACAGTACAAATAGAAGATCGCACTATTAATAACCTTGACGGGCTCAACAACCTGGGTGAGTAGTTTGACTTAACCCTGACATGTGAATTCCACCTAGAAGTGACGGTCTTAACTGCTTTCTTTCATTTCCGATTCTGTCGGATGATGATGCAGGAGGTTTTAGTTTCATCCAGAATTGACAACTGCAATGGCCTTCTCTCTGGTCTGCCCCTAATGAGTTTGCCTCAGAATTCAGCAGCACGTATCTTAGCTGGAAAGAACCTGTATTGAAATCTCTTCACATGGTTGCCAAGTCTTGATCCTGCAGATTTTAAGGTGCTGCTGTTAACTTACATTCTAGCTCCACCTTAAATTGCTGATCTCTTAGAACCAAATGATCCACCTAGAGAATACGTTTGCATGGCACTGGGCTTCTACACTGCTTGTCTAAAACAAAAGTGGCCACCTGGATTTAGCTAAGCAAATATGTAGGATCCTCCTATTGGATAATTACTGCATTGGCGATTATCTATCTGAAGGTAACAAGTTATTGAACCCCAACTGGTTTAATGATTTGCTTCTCATTTCTTAAACAACCATGGGGAAAGACATATCTGATGGTTGTGGAAAAATGTTAGTCTGTTTGAGAAGGGTCAGATCACTGGCATGCATCAAGCAGAGAAAACATCTGAGCAGCCTGAAAACTGGGTTAAGAACTGTGCAATGCTTCATTAAAAACTGGTCTGATGAGTCCAGATGGACCCAGTTCCAGAGTGATGGTGCATCAGGGTAAGAAGAGAGGCAGATGAAGTGATGCACCCATCATGCCTAGTGCCCACTATACAAGCCTGTGGGGGCAGTGCTATGATCTGGGATTGCTGCAGTTGATCAGGTCTAGGTTCAGCAACAGGATGTGCTCCAAGAATGACGTCAGCTGACTACATGAATATATTGAATGACCAAGTTATTCCATCTTACCTGATGGCATGGCCATATTCCAAGAGTCCAGACCTTAACCCCCCTGAGAATCTTTGGAATGTGCTGGAGTAGGCTTTGTGCAGCGGTCAGACTCATCAATGCAAGAACTTGGTGAGACATTTATCCTCCAACATGCCTCCATCTAAAAGGCTAGGTTATCCAGAGTTATCTCTGTAGTTATGCTGCTATAGGCTTAGACTGCTGGAGGACATACTGACCACTTTCCACACTCTACTACTTTCTTCTGCAATTTTCTCTTTAACTGTTTTATTTCCAGCAATTTCTGTGTCAGGTTCGTTGGCAGATCTGAAGCGTGACTGAGAGTTCTGTTGCCCAGACGCGGAGAGACGGAGATAGCCGGCGTGGTTATCTCCTGTAGGTGTAGTTTGAGTGTTTTGAGGGCTGGTAAGCCTGGAGACTCGATACAAAGTCTGGTGAGAAACGATGACTGAGCAATGAATGAAACGCCGGCACTTCCTTAAGTAGTGCCGGCGTGATGACGTCAGTCGCCACGTTGGTGGCAGGAATGAATGGAATGCAGTCAGCTGGAGGAGTTCGTGACAGGACCCCCCCCCCTCGAGGGACGGCTCCCGAAGTCCCAGGACGGCGGGCCCAGAAGTCAGTCAGCAGGGTAGGGTCGACAAACGAGCTCGTGGGCTCCCAAGAGCGTTCCTCAGGCCCGTACCCCTCCCAATCCACGAGGTACTGCCAACCTCGTCCCCGGCGGCGAGCGTCCAGAATCCTGCGGACCGTGTAGGTGCGATCCGCCTCAACACCGCGGGGCGGAGGCACCCGGACCGGTGGAGGGTGGAGAGGAGAGGAGATCACCGGCTTAAGCTGGGAGACGTGAAAGACCGGGTGGATCCGGAGAGTAGCCGGGAGGCGCAGACGGCAGGTGACAGGATTGATGACCTTAAGGACGGGGAACGGACCCAGGAAGCGAGGAGTGAGCTTCCGGGAGCCAGCCGGCATCCTCAGGTTAGCGGAGGAGAGCCACACCTGGTCGCCAGACCGGAAGACGGGGCCAGGCCGGTGGCGGCGGCGATGATGACGGGCATACTCCGTGTTGGCCCGGGTGATGGCCGCACGGGCCCGGATCCAGGCGAGCCGACAGCGGCGGACCAGCGTCTGGGCAGCAGGGACCTCCACCTCGGGCACCTGATGATCAAACAGAGGTGGCTGATAACCGTAACAGGTCTCGAAGGGAGACAGACTCGTGGCTGAGGAGGTCTGGAGGTTGTGTGACAGCTCCGCCCACAGGAGAAAGCGGGGCCAGGTGGTCGGCTGGGACGAAGCGAAGCAGCGCAGGTAGCGTCCAAGCTGCTGGTTAGCTCTCTCTGTTTGACCGTTTGTCTGCGGATGGTATCCAGAGGACAGACTGGAGGAAGCACCGACCAGGCAACAGAACGCTTTCCAGAAGCGTGAGACGAACTGGGGTCCTCGGTCGGAAACCACGTCCTGAGGGAAACCATGGAGCCGCACCACCTGTTCCAGGAGCAGTTCGGCCGTCCTCTTGGCCGTGGGGAGGCCGGCCAGGGCCACTAAGTGCACGGCCTTGGAGAAACGGTCCGTGATAGTCAATACAGTGTCCAGGTGGTCGACCGCCGGCAGTCCCGTGACAAAGTCCAGCCCGATGTGTGACCACGGCCGCTTGGGCACAGGGAGAGGCTGCAACTCTCCAGCGCCGGGTCGGTTGGAGGACTTGGATCGAGCACACACATCACATGCAGCTGTGAACTCGCGGACGTCCCTCCTCATGGACGGCCACCAGAGAGCCCGACGGAGGAACTGGAGGGTACGGGCTTGCCCTTGATGTCCCGCGAGCCGTGAACAGTGCCCCCACGTGAGCGCCTCTTGCCGGCAGGAGGCGGGAACGTAGAGGCGGTTCGGTGGGGTCTCCGGCGGCGCTGGATCGCCAGGAAGTGCCGCCTGTATGGACTGCTCCAACGGCCATTGGAGGGAGGCCAGGAAGCGTTGAGCCGGTAGAATGGTCCGAGGCTCCGGGGGGCCGGCATCTGGTGCGAAACGCCGAGAGAGAGCGTCCGCCTTGAGGTTCTTGGAGCCGGGCCGGTAGGCGATATGGAAGTGGTACGGCTCGAAAAAGAGGGCCCACCGAGCCTGACGAGGGTTGAGCTGGCGGGCAGTCTGTAGATGAATGAGATTCTGGTGGTCGGTCCAGATCAGAAAGGGATCGGTGGTCCCCAGGAGCCACTGCCTCCATTCCTCCAGCGCCCACTTTATTGCCAGCAGCTCTCTGTCGCCGACCCCGTAGTTCTGCTGTGTGGGGGAAAACTTCCGGGAGAAGTAGGCACATGGGTGGAGCTTAGAGTCTGGACCCCGTTGCGAGAGAACGGCCCCCGCTCCCACATCCGAGGCGTCCACCTCCACGACGAAGGGCCGGGTCTGGTCCGGGTGGAGGAGGATGGGTTCCTTAGTGAAACGTCCGACCAGCTCATGGAAAGCACTGACAGCCTCTGGAGTAAGGCGAAAAGGGCGAGGCTGATTGGTGGTTTTGGTGAGTGAGGTCAGAGGTGCTGCGAGGGAACTGAAGTTGCGTATAAACCTCCGGTAAAAGTTCGAGAAACCCAGGAAGCTTTGCAGCTGCTTCAGGGTCGTGGGTAGAGGCCACTGAGCTACGGCCTGAACCTTCTGGGGGTCCATCTTCAGGCCCTGGGAGGAGATGGTAAAACCCAGGAAGGAGGTGGACTCCTGGTGAAATGCACACTTCTCCAGTTTGCAGTACAGTCCATGATCCAGGAGGCGGGACAGAACAGCTCGAACATGACGGATGTGCTCTTCGGCCGTGCGGGAGTAGATGAGGATGTCATCTAGATACACAAAGACCCAGCGACCCAACATGTCTCTCAGCACATCTGTAATGAACCGCTGGAAGACGGCGGGGCTGTTGCAGAGTCCAAAAGGCATCACCAAATATTCATAGTGGCCAGTGGGCGTGATAAAAGCGGTCTTCCACTCCTCACCTTCCTTAATACGGATGAGGTTATAGGCGCTGCGCAGATCCAGTTTAGTAAACACTGCTGCTTGTGTGATGGCGTCCAGAGCGGTGCCCATGAGAGGGAGAGGGTGGCGGTCCCGGATCGTTATTTTATTTAACCCTCGATAGTCTATGCAGGGCCGGAGATCCCCCTCCTTCTTTTTAACAAAGAAAAACCCCGCGGCCCCGGGGGATGTTGAGGGACGGATGAATCCCTTCTGCAGGGCATCAGTTATGTAATTGTCCATAGCCCGGGTTTCCGCCGGAGAGAGGGAGAACAGGCGACCCCGAGGGGGGGTGGTGCCGGGCTGGAGCCTGATCTCCAGGTCGTAGGGTCGGTGAGGAGGTAACCTGGTAGTGGGTTCTTTAGCGAAGACCTGAGCGAGGTCGTGGTATTGAGGAGGGACGAGCGTCAGGTCTACGTCTTTGGGAGGAGCTGCTGCTGCCCGAGGTGCAGGGGAGTCCCGGTGGTTATGGCAACCCGTGCCCCAGGCCAGGACTTTACTGGTGGACCAGGAGATGTGAGGCTCATGGCGGAAGAACCAGGAATGACCTAGGATGAGTGGCGTAGCCGGAGCCTGGATGACCAGGAAGTGGAGGGTCTCCCGGTGTTGGTCAATAGTCATGTGGAGACCCTGAGTTCGGTGGGTGAGAGGGTACGGCATGATGGGCCGGCCGTCCACAGAGGTCACGGGAATGGGTCGGTCGAGGGCGGTGAGGGGTATCTTGAGCCGAGTAACCAGTCCGTGGTCGATAAAACACTCCGCAGCCCCAGTGTCTAAAAGTGCCTCCAGTCTGGTCGGGCCTTGGTCCAGGTGGAGGGAGACCGGGAGAGTGGTTCGGTGTGGAGCCGGAAAAGTGGAGACTCCGGGCGGGACAGCTCCTACTCCGACCCGGAGGGACCTTTTCCCGGTCGTTTTGGGCACGTGCCACGGTGGTGACCCAAATCCCCACAGTAAGCGCATCTTCCCTCCTGGTAGCGCCGTGCCCGTTCCTCAGGGGGAAGATGTCCCAGCTGCATCGGCTCCTCCGTCGGTTGGTGAGCCGGCCGGCGGGGTGACGTCCTGGTGTGTACGGGGGCTGACATGGTGCTCGGCCGGTTCAGGATGCAGCGGTCCAGTTGGAGAGCCAGATCCACTGCCAGGTCCAGGGAGGTTGGGACCTCGTGCCCGATCATGCCCTCCCGGATTCTCGGTGACAGTCCCTCCAGGTAAACGGCCTTTAGGGCAGCGTCATCCCACCTCAACTGAGCTGCTGTCGTCCGGAAGCGAGAGGTGTACTGAGCCGCCGTCTGGGAGCCCTGGCGAAGCTGAAGCAGCCGCGTCTCGTCCGAGACCTCGCTGCTGGGGTGCACAAAAGTCTTTTTCATCTCCTTTACAAAAGTCTCATAGTCATTGCAGGCAGGAGATTTTTGATTGTAAAGAGCCGCCGCCCATTCACCGGCTCGACCTGTCAGCAGTGAGGTCAGCAGAGCGACACGAGAGCAGGATGTGGGGTAGCGTGCCGGCTGGCACTCGAAAGTCATGGCCAGGGTCGCCAACATGCCCTCCGGGGATCCCCTGGTTCCGTCCCACTTCTCTGGAAGGCTGAGGCGTGGTTCCATCCTGTCAGGAACAGCTGCGGTCTGACGTTGCAGAGCGGTGGTCAGCTGGAGTACTAGCTCGGTGAGTGACTCAATCTTTGTGGCTTGGCGATCAGCTATGGCACGGAGCTGGTTCATGTCTGCCGTCTGCTGATCCAAGATTGCGCGCTGTTGAGCCACTTCGGCACGCAAACGCGCGAACTCCGCTGGGTCAACTTGGGGCTCAGTCATCCTGTCAGGTTCGTTGGCAGATCTGAAGCGTGACTGAGAGTTCTGTTGCCCAGACGCGGAGAGACGGAGATAGCCGGCGTGGTTATCTCCTGTAGGTGTAGTTTGAGTGTTTTGAGGGCTGGTAAGCCTGGAGACTCGATACAAAGTCTGGTGAGAAACGATGACTGAGCAATGAATGAAACGCCGGCACTTCCTTAAGTAGTGCCGGCGTGATGACGTCAGTCGCCACGTTAGTGGCAGGAATGAATGGAATGCAGTCAGCTGGAGGAGTTCGTGACATTCTGCTGTTAACTTTATTTTTTCTCTAAGTGTTTTTCTCCCCAGAAGAAGCTACAATGATGTTCTGCTAAACTGTGGCGCCCTCATGGAGGGGGCCATCAGCTTGAACACTGTTGCTAACCACTTAAACATTCTCCCTCTCCTGATAATAACTTTTTACGTCCTTTGACGTTGAATGTGCTACTACTAGTTTACCTGTTTAATTATAGATTCACTAGGATGAATACAATAAAGTTTATCTCTCACCAAATAGAATATTTGCTAAGAAATCACAATGTAACCATAGAAACACTATGTTTTGTGTGTGTGTGTGTGTGTGTGTGTGTGTGTGTGTGTGTGTGTGTGTGTGCGTGCGTGCATATGTGTGTGTGTGTGTGTGTCTGCGTGCATATGTGTGTGTGTGTGTGTGTCTGCTCTATCTTCTCCATCCCCAGTGAGTTGTGGCAGATGGCTGCTTAAACTGAGCCAGGATCGGAGGTTTCTTCCTGTTAAAAGGGAGTTTTTCTCTCCACTGTCGCTGCATGCTTGCTTAGTATGAGGATTGCTGTATAGCAATTTGCTGGGTTCCTTTCATAGGAATTTTTTACTGATTGGCTTAATGAACTGAACTGTATTGGAATGTTTACTATGGGAAGTGACTCTTGTGATTAGGCGCTATATAAATAAATTTGAATTGAACACTAGATGGAAATAAATCTGGTGACATCCAGGGGCGGCGTTAGGCCCGGCTACTTGGGCTGAAGCCCCGGATGTTTTATGAAAAGCCCCGGATCTAAATCGTGGAAGTAACATGCAGTACCAAAGCCCAACAGAGAGGGAGCAGCTGGCAGTAGTTTGTATACAGCCTGCCTGAGCCTCCACCACTGAAGAAGAAGCCCTTCAGCAGCCAGCTTCTTCTGCAGTCTCTGCCTGAAACGTATGAGTGAAGATGGACATAAGGACGTTTTTTAGACCAAAAGTACCGCAACAGAACCCCAGCTTTGATGAGACTGGTGTTGACTCAGGTTTGTGAGTCTTATTTGAAAATATTTGTTGTGCTGCTGGTTTGCCTAAAGTTAGCTTACTATCAGGTAAAGCTGTTGGAGGACATGTTTACTATCATCTCACACTAAACACTAACAGGAACAATACTCTGCCCTGAAAATGCTTAATATGTAGCTTCAGATTAAAAATTATGTGGTACAAGACAAATATACAGTATATGATGTTGACTAGTGCGTGTCACGTGTGTGTGCGCGTGCGTGTGTGTGTGTTAAGCCCCGGATCTTCTTCAGTCCTAAATCCGCCCCTGGTGACATCTGCAAAAGCTTATAGAAACAATGCCACAGCGAATGTGTGTCATAATCAAAGCTAAAGGCGTCTGATGAAATATCAGTTTGTGACTTTTTTTCTGGTGGCAACTTTTTTGACTGGGTATGTATTCAGAAAGTAAATAGGAAGAATGGTTAAGCGCCCATTTGCTTTTCTTTTTAATCAGATGTCAGACAAACATGCTTGGTGGGAGTTTTTAAAGCTACATTTTTAACTCAAGTTTTTACTAACTAGTGTTATTGATTACAACAGGGATTTTTTAGGCCTTTTTACTGACTTCTCCTTCATATTATACCTTTAGATTTTATTGACATCTCAATCTTATTGCTTAATGTCTTTTTAACTGATGCAGTTGTTTTAATTCTTTATGTTTCTTTCTACAGTTTAATCATTTGTATGTATTATAATTCGAATGTTCTGTGATTTATAGCTGTTGAGTTATGTAAATAAACAAACATGGAGGATTTCCCTTCCCAGTATTCAAACATCTGCTTGACTTCGGCTTTAGCGTACAACACGACACTTACGTATTTAACCTTTGTACCATTATTACTCACAAACAGTACATTTGTTTTCCAAATACTTCATCTGTTTCACTTTGCAGCTTCATGCCTGCAAGATCATGCGTGTAATGAAGTTATTGTTTGACAGCAGGCAACAATCCCAAAAATCAGCCTCCTCTCATGATCCGACTGAACAAGAAAGAGTGCACTAATCAGGGATTGATAATCCAATTTAGTTCAAACAAAACATAATCCTCTTAAGAGCCACTTATTAGCCTATTAGTCAGTCTTCTAGTGCACTATTAAGAACATATCTGTGGATTATGTTATTTCTGCATTAGTGCTTCCTCTCATGTTTGAGTAGTCAGAGGCTCATTGGGCCTGCAATTAGAAAAAAAAAGGCTCATAGTTTAGATAATATTATTTTATGAAGGTTGAAGGTCTTTTTTCCTTGTTGGTTTTATAAATCTGCACCATACTTGTCTTCAAAATAAAGACAGAGACCTGTAAGCTGCGCTTCTGTGCTGTGTGCTGTAGGGAAGTGATTTTAAATACTCCTATTGATTGCAGAAGCCAAAGAGCAAGGCTGATGCTGCGTCTGTTTATTAATAGACGTCTGCTTAAGTAACCCCAGTCGGTGCATCTGTCCAAGGCTCTGCATCATTTTGTCCTCCAGAATAGAAATTCTTGAGTTGTTCAGTTTTGTGTGATCGGTCTGAGTTCTGCAGCAAGTGACCTTTTCCTATTACAGTTTTTTTCTATTGCTAAAACTCAAAAAGCAAAAATGAGGCACAATTTTCACAACCTCGACTTCTATTCCCAATCGCTTGACTCAATTTATCACTACTTAAGATTTCCTTACCATATTAGAACTCTGGTTTTCCTCCTTTACACTCTGATGTCAGTTTCACATTACCTTGCTGTCAAAACACAACACACAATTTTCAGGTTTACACACACTTTCCACATACATTCTCAAAGCTTCAATCAACAACACACAAATATTCAAATCTCTAAACTTTCGGGTCTGGCGAGCAACTTGCAATCAGGGACTGCAGCATAAAAGTAAGTTTCCACAAGGCTACCCAGGTGTATGAGTGGTTTCAGGACCACCCACGGTTTTCCATTTTATACCTTCCACCTTATTCCCCCTTCCTCAATCCCACTGAGGAGTTTTTCTCAGCCTGGAGGTGGAAGGTGTACGAAAGGAATCCACAGAGCCAGGTCCCACTGCTTCAAGCCATGGAGGAGGCTTGTAGAGATGTGGCCTTTGAGGCCTGTCAGGGCTTCATGAGGCACTCGAGGCGGTACTTCCAGCGCTGTTTGGACCAGGAGGACATCGCCTGTGATGTTGATGAGGCCCTCTGGCCAGACAGAGACCGGCGGCATGATGCCCCATGATTATGCTGGGGGGGGGGATCGTAAAAATAAAATGTTTTGTCTCAAAATTTGGGGGGTGGGGGGGTAACTGTAAAAATAAAATTTAAATGTTTTGTCTCAAAATTTGTGTGATGTCTAATGTTTGTCTCAGAGAAAAGTGGGCACTGTCATACATTCAGTTTATAATTCATTGTGTTCCCTTTCGAATTGTGTATTCAGTGTTGCTCTTCAGTGTTCTTTCCATGCTTGGTAGTGTTCACCCAAAGGCTACTTGTGTTTAAGCAATGAATGGTGTGTGTGTGTCATGTGAAAATGTGGCTGTGTTTACCAAATGAAAACACGTGTTCCGTTTTGGAAACATGTTACGATATGTGGTGGCAGGGTTTTGTTGCAAAGGGAAGCCACGGTTTAGGAATTTGTGTGTGCAGTTTTGAAAGAAACGTTTTAGCAATCGAAAAAAACTGTAACTACCCCCAACGCATTGCTGTGTTAATGCCGTCTGACGGGACTCTAGTTTTAGACAAGGTGTGCAGAGGAGAGCAGTAGCAGATGCGCAAGCAGCAGTTGTTTTTCTGAGGAGAAGAGGTGCTTGACATAAACTCTACACTAAAGTAACCTAATGGAGGGTGTCAGCTAGTAAATGAAACATACTGCAATCTGCAGGCTCCACTAAAGCAGTAAATTACACATCCCGATGCAAGAAACTCATTCTTTACCAGCTTGTTTAATCTAATCTAAAGGATTAGACATGTTTAAACAAAACATCCAGATTTAGCTGCTTCATGAGGCTCCACTGTGTTTTCAGACGATTCTTAGTGTTGTTTAATTAACAGGGTCCAACTTTGACTGCTTTTCTGCTTGGAGTTTGTATTGCATGCTTGGGTTTCTTTCTACTGACCAAAAACATGTAAGTTAGGTTAACTGGTAATTCTAAACTGTCACTGTGTGCTGCTCAAAGCGTGCATGAGCAAAACACAGCCTGAGGGGCCAGAAGGGACCTTTGGGCTTTTTCCACCTGGTTCTCAGTGATGTTCAAAGAAAACAACATCAAATATATGAATGGAAACCAAAATGTTATTAATGGATGTAGTCTGAAGTAAATATGTTGAAAGTCTAAATCCTTTTGGGCTGAGACGGGCCCTTCGGCTCTCTGGTTAGTCAAATCCAGGGTCTTTAAGGTGGTGTCACACTGGACAGAACCAGCTTCAAACTGAACTTTTCATCTGACATCAGTTTAGAATAAAATAAAAGCGACACATTCTTTAATGTCAAATTACATTTGTGACTCCGTCGGTGACGTTGCTGACTGAATCTTTACCGAGAGAACAGTTTTATGCCTGATCCAGGCTTTGTGTAATCCTAAACTCTGCTGCTTAAAGTCAATCTGCATCAGACATGCATTACTTAACCAATCAGAACAGATCATTAAAAACCCAAGTCATTTAGGAGCAACACGAGCCAGTGGTGCTCCAAGAAAATATTCCTGGGGGCCAGAGAATATTTCGGGGTGGCTCACTAAACTGGTCCTGATGGTAACCCAGGGGGAGTTCAGCCTGTGGTTGTTCACCGCATCGCTCCTTCATTGTTTTTCATAACAATATGCATCCAACACATTCACATCAAATTTGAGGAACACAAACTTTTCAGAAAAATGTTTCAAACTGCTTCTTGAATTATTATTTCAACATAGTTTTTTATTTTATAAGTGACAGCATGTTGCTAAGCATGTGTACACATCAGAGTAGGCTACTTGATGAAGATGAACAGTGGCTGAAGATTGGTGGGGAAGAGGAGCAGCAGCCACCCACTCCCAGTAGTCACTAGCTCACCGTCTGGTCAAGGCCCACATGGCCTGTGTTTAACAAGCATGGCCAATAAAGGCTAACACTTGATTCTCTCTGTGTTGTTAGGAATCTTCATGTTTAGGAAGTTTTCAGAGACATGGCTTTTAAATTTCTCTTTAAAAAAAAACTAGTTTTTTGTTTTCTTTGACTGTTAGTTTGAGCTACATTTTCTTTTAGTTTTACCCGTTTCTGTTATTTTTTGTTTGTCATTTTGTTGTGAAGCACTTTTTGGTTTTTGCCTGGGAAAGGTGCTACATAAATACGTTTTACTTCACTTAGCAACCATGCTAACCTATTTCAGTTAGCATTAATAATAACTTATGTTTCAGTGTACACAATAGACAAATAAAACAGCTCTTCCAAAAAGCACACAAGGCACAACATAATGTGTGGTACTAGGTAGTAGACAATAGTTAGCAGCAACATGGTGACTGGCGCCTCCGATATAAATGGTGTTAGAAGTTAACAAACTAATGTTAAAACAACCTTGAAGCTAAACACCTGCAGCATCTCTGCCATCCAGCTTCTGCCCCGCACATCCAAGCAGAAGAGGCTGAGGCAGATTTGACAAGTGTGTCACATAAATCGATTGACCGAGGACAGTCTGATGATGTGATTACTACATGTATGCATTAACGGGCAGCGGGAGATCAGGCCATCGGGTACACAAACACATCGCAGCTGTCAATATACAAAACAAAGAGAGGTGCCATACAGGACAATCCGATTTAGATAAAAATACATGGTGTCCTGGCTAAAACAGGACAGTTGGCAATCATACAGATACCCAAGAGCCCATCAAGGGGCCTGGTACCCCATAATCTTGGAATATGCCCCACGAGACTCCCTGAAGGCCAAGATCAAACATGTTATCTGTTTGGGTGAACTCCCACACACTCTCCATGACCCTATTAAGTGCGGAGAGTCCAGTGTTCCACGGCCAGTATGAAACTGATCTGAGATGCAACTATCCCCAGAACACCTAAATAGACCTTACCAGGGAGGCTCAGGAATGTGATTCCCTGTTTTTGGAACGCAAGCTGAAGTCCCCCTTTTGAAATAGGGGGACCACAACCTTGGTCTGTCAGTGGAACGACCCCTAATTTTTCACACAATATTGCAGAGCCGTGTCAAACAACACAACCCCACAAAATCTGGGCAAATCTCACCTCAGTGACCTCAGCACCAGACATTGGAGAGACAGGCCCAATGACCCCAGACTCCACTTCCTCTCTGGAAGACAACTTTGAAGGACACTTCCCACCGATCCATGACATCCCAAGTTGAGGTCAGCAGCACACTGTCCTCACCTTGAAGTGTTGGTAGTGCACTGCCTTCCCCATCTGAGACAAAGGAAGGTGGACCAGAATCTGCTCAAAACTGTCTGGAAATCTTTCTCCATGGCCATCATATTTTTCTAAGTTAAATAAAATAATTTTCTGCTGACACAATGTTCCTACAAACTCCTACATCCAGAAAAACTAACCCCAGAGTTACTTTTCTCTACAGAGAAGAACTTCCAAGGCAATCCCTCATTCTATAGAGACCACAGCAAATGTATTGAACGAATTGAGTGAATGAGACCTTTAAAGAGGCAATGTATAGTTTTTATTGGTAATTTCCAGAAATATCCATCAAAACATTGTTGAAAATGAATAAAATGTTGCCCAGTTGTTGAAAAATATTGGCAGCTTTGTATCATATAACCATAAAATTGGGTCTAAAATACACAGGGCGCAGGTCTACATCTTTGAGGGGCGCTATATTAGATGCCATGTTTTCTTCCGGCTAGCTCGCTAGCTCTGTGCCTGTCAATGACATCACACTAGATGAATGTCTGGATGTACGACTTACGGAAGTTTCGTTACCACGTTCAAAGACATTTAGGCAGTAAGAAGCACAAATTTAATAACAAAACAGCTAAACTCTTTCCAAACCTATGTGAAAGAACAGAGTCACCCCAAGGTTGCATGCTTTCTGCTCCACAGGTGACGACATTTACCGTAATGCATTTGTAAACTAGCGACAGTCACGGTGATATGGTATAAAACTGCCCTAAAACACATGTCCTGCCCCCTAGCAGCAGAAAACTACACATTGCCACTTTAAACAAGTGGACTGACCACCATGTTTGATCAGGTTGAATTTGTTAATGATTCGATATTTTGCTGATTGAACAGTGTGAGTCTATGAACCACATCCAGGCCATAAACCACCAGTAGATGGTATAAGATCATGTACTGAATTTATTCAAGCTATTTAGAGTTGAAAATTTGTGCCTTTATGAACTTTGACATTAAATCTGAATCAGATCGGTTCTATTTGACTCAACCTGTACCATAAAGGGTGAAGTCCTACCACCAGGACCATTGACCTCCTGCAGTTTGCAGATATATTACTTTGTCTTGCGTGCAACAAGAACCTGTAAGCCACAGCTCGGTCATTCATTTTGTCGAGGACGCGGAGGTCAAGGCATTCCACTTGAGTGTGCTAAGATGGAAGAAGAAAGGTAATTTCTAAGCAATCACTGAGTCTCTGAAGTGCTGGGTCTGTGAAGCTATGAGGCGGAGGGTTGGTGTCATCCATGCAAAGTGAGCTCACCGGCAGCATGTCCCTGCACACGGACACAAATCCATTGTGCCCTCTCAGTCCACCGGAACAAGGACACAGTGTGAAAGTAAACTCGTGGTCACATCAGAGGCATCCAAACTTTGCATCATCTTCCTCACAGCAGCTTCTGTGTGTGAGCACCAGATTTATTAAGGGTCATGACGGTTTGCATATTTGTCTGTCGGACTTTAGATGGAGTTAGTTCACACCTGGGAATGAGAAGTTTCCAGGAAGTGTAATGTTTATGTCCTAATTAGTTCCACTGAGGCTGCGGAGAGTCGATGATGTTCCCTGACATTATTTTCTAAGTAGGCCTGGCTCTGGATGGAAACGAGACACTTCAATAACACACTCCCTGACTCAACCCTCATTTGTATTTATAAAAAGTGTTAAAATGTTGGAAGGTTTTTAATTGCTCCACTGTAAGATCCCAGATGGTAAAAACAGAAAAACTACAGGGTTATGCACTCTCAGAGAATAAAAAAGAGCAGGTTTAGCTGCTGGGGATGTTGCAGTGGAACCTTCAAAGGGTTTTTATGGCTTGAATTTAGAGGTTTTGTTGTTTTAAAGTAATGAGTCTGAATGGGTGAACACCAGCTGGTGTTTTCCTTCTCTGCATTATTCATCCAGTTGTAGGTCTGCTTAATACAATTTCACTTTAAACACAGTGCCGCAGGATTCAGCTTTGCTTTCAGGGTAAACTTTAAACACACTGGGTGAAATGAATTATGACAATTATGAATGAAAACTATTGAACCGGTTGGTGGATCTCTGATTTATACAACCTGAGAGCCAAGAAGCCTCTCTCCTAAACTAGCTAAGAGCAGGGAGCTGCTTGCTATTCTTGATTTTTTTAAAGACTTAAACTCAGAAACTCCTCTGAGCACAAAGCGTTACAGAGCAGATGGCATTCCCCATGTCGATCATTCCAGAGCCTGTCGAAACAGACGTGGACCCAAATGGGAGTCCTATGAATCCTCCTGTCTTTTTCTAGATACATTTTGTTGTACGTGAAGTGACCCAGAAGAACCAGTCCTCCAGTGGTTCTTTTCTTATCACACTTAAGAGGAAACACAGTCAACAGTCCTTAATCAAATGAGACCAGATAATGTCAACGCACAAGTCGTTGCTGCGACAACACTCAGTAATGTGAAATCATGACAGCAAAACCCAGCTGAATGTTAATGCATGAACCAGGATTCCTTAAGAACCTGATTTAGAGTCTGGAAAAGAAGTTAAAGCATGATTTTAGTTGTGCCTCAGTCCAGATGTCTGTAGGTTTGCATATAATCAAAAGGAGCATAAATGCAAGTTTATCATAAAAAATGTGTTAATCACCCTGCATCAAAGACAAGCACAGGCCTGCGTGAGATACTTTCTCTTAAACAACATCAATATGTGCTACATTTACAGTTATGTGAAGCTGGAATATTTTCTTCCAGTATTTCGGTGAAATTCCTGCTAGGAGGAGCATGCATCATGGTGCAGGAACAGACGTGGGATATCTTCAGATTAAGATTGCAGAGATTGTGGGTGTTTATCAATGCCAAGGAACCTGCCCTAGAAGCCTCGGTCCCACCCCTGTTGCCTAGGAAATACGCCATCAGGAACCGCCAAGGCGTGTTCCAGTGTTCATGTGCTGCGGAGGCATCTGCTAGCTGTTTAGCTAACTGGCCAAAGATACATGGGAGGTGACCTGTTGTATTCTCTTGGGCAAAAAATTCCCAGAATCCAGCGCAGTATTTTCCAAGGGATGGTGGATCAGGAGCCGGCAGCTACTTCTGGGGCACATTTCCAGGTACATGTAAGTCAACTCATAGCTATCAGCTGATATCTAAAATGTTTTATAGACCCAAAGCAGTTAGCTACAGATGGTTTGTTTCTTAGTAGTTGCGGCTTCGGTGCACAAAAGTAAAAGGCTTGTTAAACATCTATTTTAAACTTATACGTATAAAATATAACTTGACCTCGAGTCATGTGACATGACCACGGTAGGTCTGTTTCGTTTAACCGTTTTCTTTGACCAAGGAAGGACACAGTGTTATCGTAAGCAAGGCGCCGGGCCTACCAAGGCACTGATTGAGAAACACCCTGGTTTATTTAATGATTTTAAACGTTAATGTGAGACTTTGTTAGTCAGTAATCATCTGGCCTGTCTCAGGGAGGCCAAACAGGTCCAACTAAAGTGTCCAAATGATCACACTTATTAACAGTTATTTATTTAATTAGCCCATTAATTAAAAGGATTATCTTCTAATCTCTTGTTTTTATCTTCCCAGACGCTTTTCCCAGGAGTTTCCTCAGACCAGAGCCTCTGACCTGTGATCAGCTCTCAGAAGGAAGTGGAACAACCGTGGATCGAGAACCGTAGCCAGACTATATTTTTACACAACGCAGAGACACACACTGCCTAAATTGTATTTAGTATTTGTTGGGGTGGAAAGTGGAAACACACAAGTATTCCAATGGTATTATGAAAGTAACTGTATTCTAAATACTATGTTTAAAAACAGTGGTGCAACGAATCAAAAATGTCACGGTTCGCATCGTATCGTGGTTTTGAGTCATGGATCAGATCATTTTTCGGCGTCACTTCCTTCGTTTATCCGCGGGCAGCAGAGGACGTTGTCGCCCTCTGCTGCCCGCTCTCCCCTCTTCGATGATGCAGTCCCATGTGCGATCCAACGAGTAAACTCCATCGTCCCTGTTCATGGTCCCACATCCATGTCTCCTCATCTCGATAGCTTCTTTCTGTTATGCCTTTGATGTATGGTAGGGTTATCACTGGTTGTGGTTCTTGTCTTTCTGCATTGCTGGTTCTTTGCTTTGGTTGTTTTTTGTTTCAAAGGCATAACAGAAAACGTAAGAGCAACAATGTAAAAACACAACATAAACACACCAAGAAAACCATACACAACAGTTAGAAACAGACTAGTACACCCAAAAGACAAAATATCAGCTGTACTTAAATGTGGAGTCGTTTACTAAATCCCATGCAAACTCTGCAATAAAACACACATAGGAGAAACCGGACGCCAACTCAACACACGAACAATAGAACATAGAAAGGAGTGCAAGAAAGAAACAAGTCAAAAACACACAAGAGCAGCAAAAGAAGAAGCAGAAAGGACAATAAAGAAGTCAGCCATAACAGATCACTGCATAAGAGAAAACCACTTAATGGACTGGGACAACACAAGGATCATAAACACTGAACAACAGAAATACAAAAGATGGATAAAATAAGCTATCGAGATGAGGAGACGTGGATGTGGGACCATGAACTGGGACGATGGAGTTTACTCGTTGGATCGCACATGGGACTGCATCATCGAAGAGGGGAGAGCGGGCAGCAGAGGGCGACAACATCCTCTGCTGCCCGCGGACAAACGGAGTAGGAAGTGACGCCACATCAGCGTCAGCCTGAGGAAGTCTGCAGCCGCAGACGAAACGTTGCAGGTAAATAAAACCTTTCTGTGTTTTAAAAAGAACTGAAAGATGGAATTAGAATTTCAACACAGCAAGAATGCACCAAAGATACTTAGTGCAGCATTTTTCTGCTCGTTAACTCTGGGAGGTCTAGAGTTACATATACAAACAACATTTAGCTCACGATAACGCAGTTACATTCCATAATAACTATAATGTCAAAGATTTGTAACTGAATGATTCTTACTACCTAGAACGGACATTTCCGATATTCAGTAAGAACGTTCTTATATGGAACGTTCATTCCTACTAGGAACATTAGCCCTTTCCTTTACTACATCAGTTAATCTTCTTTTTTTTGCAGAAAGACCATAAGACCTCTGGAGCCAACTCCAGTTGACATCTACTGCCAGTCCATCACCAGCTGACTCAGACAGAGCAGATTTTCACAGAAAAGCCCCAGCTGGGCAGCGGGTAGGAACTCAGAACCGTCCTGCTGTGATGCAGCTATGTGGTCACCACACCAGCAAACTGCACTCAGCAGAGATAACAACAGCAAAACAAGGAACAGCTTTCTGCCTGATGATCAGTTTATTCCTGCTGCGCTTGCAAATACAAGCCCTAACTGTAATAGAAACACACGAGAATAGCTATTTACACTCAGACTTCTCTTTATGCATACTTTAATGTAGAGGCTTTGGATTAATCATGATGCTTTACAAAAAGACTGAAGGATGAGCAGCAGCAGGATCCAGTCTGGATGACATGCATTATGAACACACCGCATTCGTTTGATCAGTTATACATCTAAAACTGGGGAAAACAAAGTTACACGAGTAATCACAGTGATAGAAAAATGCACGCAGATTCATATAAAAAATGCTGCAGCCAGGTTAAAGCAGCAGCCAATATTAGGAAGTTCATAAATGGCATTGGTCAGTGTGAAGCAGCTGTTGGTGCAAGGAGAGAAATCTTTTAGTTTATGATGAAGATGAGCAGATCAAAGTCACTGTACCTGTAGACAGCTGTAAAAACACAACACAAAGGATTATCTGGCTTCATAAAATCGACAACACAAACACTGTGGTCTCCAAGGAAGCAGTTCATTTACAAGCAGCGGAAATAATTAAACACACAATGTTCTGATGTATCCGTGCAGAAAGGCTGTGTTCTTTTCTCTGATTGTGTTTCGTTATTCATGTCCCTCTTGACAACATTGTGATGTGATCTTGGAGCTATTAAAACCATTTCACGCTCTGAAACAGATCACTCAGAGGCACACTGCAGGCAAATATTTATGTAAATGGCAGATTTAATTAACTCGAAAAGTCAAAATGTCAGAAAGACGCAGAGATTGGGTTACATCTTTCCCACCTGTTAGAACCAGTGGCGCCCCCAAGAGGTGGCCCTAGAAAATTGCTGACCATCCCACTGGCCACAGCAGAGACCGATATTCTTTAATGAATCATATTAATGCTCACACACACTTTAAAACACATTATTTAATCAGACATAAAAATATATAATTGAAGAGTAAATTAATACTCAGATTAATAAAAGTGTTTATGTTTCTACAGTTTTGTGAAGACAGTAATTAAAGTGTTTTAATACATTTAAATAACACTCCAGTTTGAAAAGTCTTTTGTCCGAAAAAGTTTGTTCTTCAAAATTGTCTCTGGCCCCATCTGGCTGGGCACCAGAACATCTCTAATAAGCCCTGCCCCTTTTCCCTGTTCTTCAAATAAAGTGTATTGCTATCAAACGCCTCCTCAGACAAGCAGATTCTGAAGCTGTCAGAAGTTTTTATTGGGTCATAAATCTGTCAGCATGGTCTCCATGGATCTCTGTTGCACCCTACTGAGCATCAAATGGCTGGGACCAATAACAAAATGGCCTTGTTTGTGGCATGCTGCCAGCTGTGAGGAAAGCAAATGAAATTCAGCCCTCTGGAAGGACAGCTGTGTGTCTTGCCAAAGCAGAGCGGATTTGTTTGGTGCTGGGAATGAAGAAACACAATCACAAGGCATAACGTGCCTCTCCTTGGGTTTTTATCCCCGCAAACGAATGCCTTAAACAGGGATTACGCTGCGGAGGTCTTCAGGAGAAACAATTAGAGGAGCTGAGGGCACAACGGACTCTAAAAGAAGGATTTCTGGTAGTGGAACACGGCAGTCTGACAAATGCAAACCGTGTTCACTGTTAATTAGTGATGGGAATTCCGGCTCTTTTTAGAGAGCCGGTTCTTTTGGCTCAGCTCACCAAAAAGAGCCGGCTCTTTCGGCTCCCAAGTGGCTCCTCAGATTTTCTGTTGCGTGGAGCACATTTATAACCAAAATAATGCAAAACCATATGTAAAATGATTTACTAATGTAAAAAATGCAATATATCAAATGTTTATCATTTCTATGGATTTAATAACTGAACACTTTAAGAAATCTCCACTTTCCGACTGCTGGCGCTCATTTTCTCACCGTCTTCATCGCACTCTCTCGCTCGCTCGCCTTTTTCCTCCTCCTCATTCCCTCTCGTCTCCCTCCACCCGCATGTGCTCTGCTGTGTGTCTGAGTCTTCCCCGCCCCCTACTGCTCTGTGTGTGGACAGTCTGGACACACAGTTACACATGTTGACCAATCGCCTGTAGCTTTCACCAAAGCAAGAGGGGAGGGGACAGCTCCCAATGATGAGCCGGCTCCCGTCGTTCACTTCAAAGAGTCGGCTCTTAGAGCCGGTTCGTTCGCGACCGACACATCACCACTGTTAATACTCACATAACTTCACGAGTAAACAACAGAGAGCTGCAACTGCAGAGCCTCAAACTCAATGTGAAATAGACTTAACTAAAACAAACATCATTCCTCGCAGCCATGATTCACTGGAGTGGAGCATCCTGATCCTTACATCTCACTGAGAAATTCATTCCCACTCATTTTCAGTGGTTCAGAAATGTTTTATTTACAGTGGAAAATCACAGATGGCAAATATGACTGCAGCAATAAACGGGAATAAATTACTGCAAGCCACAGTACCTGCGGTGATGAAAAATGTAGGAGCTGGCACTTGGAGAAAGCCATTAAACAACAAAGACATGACACACCGACTGCATCTCTGTGAAGGAGGACTCTGGCTTCTCTTCCAGTCTGTCTTTGTCCCCTCGGGGTTCACCCACACCGTCTGAGGTGTAATAGGATTTTATGTTAACTGCCTGTGCCAGTCTTCTACTGTAACAGTGTTTTAAATGATTTCTCTGCTTTTCATGCTGTTTGCATAATACCCATTAAGGCTTTTTATCCTGTTCAGCTGTGAAACAAATGCAAAAACATTTTCACCCAAAAGTAGAATTTAAGCAGGTTTTGGTGCAGCTGGTAGCACCGTTGCAGGTTCAAATCCTAGTAGCAGTCTTACTGAGTGGAGTTAGCATGTGTAGTGAACCTGGGTAGGCTCTGCCAATTATGTAGAGTAATGGTTTATGCTCTTTTATGAAAGAGGAACCATTCTACATATTAATTCGGAATATTAATTCTAATAAATTAATAACCAAATTTTATAGTTTTAAGAAGATTCAAAGGTTGTTTTCATCGATAAACTGTCGATAATATCCGTGGGTCTGTGTTTCAGTTCAATGAAGAGACAAGTTTGAAAGTTAAAAGATTTAATTCTTCAAATTAAACTAATGATTTTGAAATGACAAGCATAGGAAACAATAATCAACATTGGCAACTTTGTTGAACAATCTTTAACAGTTGATATTGTAAACTTGCTCAAATAGACCTTGTGTTGAATGTATGATAATTGAGAATAAGGTGAGATGAATGCGTGTGTGCATCTGATTTTGCTTCAGGAAGAAACAGGTGTCTGAGTGAAAAGTGATGGTTTGAATAAACTTAGGTTTTGTTGGAAAAGATGCATCAAACGCTATCTGTCGTGTTCTGCCTCACCGTACGAGGACCCTCGTTCAGATCCGGAACGTCAACGGATGATGTTTCATCCAGGGCACCTTGGCTGGCAGAGAAGACGAAGGTGTCCGACGATCCGGTCCAGAGATGCCCCCTGGTACACGTTGATGATAAAGCGTTTGCAGATGCGCTTTCTTAAGTTTAATTACTCAGAAATCAAAAGACTCGGGACGAGTCTGCGTTAGCGGTTGTAACTCAGCTGTCCTGTCTGGCTTGGCAGGAACAGCGTGGGGGGGGGGGGGGGGGGGCACGGGGGGGTTGGACAGGAGCCGCAGGCTCCCTTCCCCGGGTGCGTGTTCAACACGTCCGAACTCTCTCGTTGACAAACTCGAACTGAATCATCAACTGAAAACTTACCAAAAGCCTTTCTCTTCTCAAAGCAAAACTTGTGCGTCAGAGCAAATGTGTTTTGGAGTTTACTGTGAGAGAGTGTGTGTGTGTGTGAGTGTTTGAGTGTGTGAAGGTCGTTACCAAACATCTTCAAACATTATTTACTTAAGCATTGATTCATTAGTTATTATGATTACCCAAAGCATAATAATCATTCATTTGATTAAAACACATTTATAATGAGCAAAGTGATCAAATGATTATTTAAAATAAAGAAAAGGAAGTTTAAGACTTTGTTATGTTATGACTAGCTTTTCCATGAGAACAAATCTTCTGGCACTGCAGGTGTTCAGATGTTATGGTTTCTCCCAGACTCGCTGGCGTTCAGGTCTTAATCTGTGGGTGAAAGTTCTCAGCGACCCAGCTTTGACCCAGCCGAGTCAAATGAAACCTTTGGCACAGAAAACCCATATTTCCTCACGTTACACATGTTAGGCTGATTAGACTTCCCTAGGTGTTAGTCAGTGAGTGAGTGGTTGTTTGTCTCTGGGTGTCCCTGTGATGGACTGGAGACCTGTCCAGAGTGTCCCTGGCCTCTCACTCGTTGAGTACTAGAGTTAAGCCTGATTTAAGGCGGTTTGCCGCTTCTGGGACGCGCCTGAAAATGTCCATGTTGCGAGTTGTGTGAATCACCCCTGTAGGGGGTGAATATTGTTGCTTTTAAGCTTAATATATTACCGTTACTTAAGACCAATAAGCTGTGATATTATATCGCGAGCTTCAATGTGGTCCATTACACCGGGAGTGTCTTGGCTGCGGAACGACTTCCTCGCTGTGCTCCTTGTTGACTTGCAAGATCACAAAATACTTCAGGAAATAAGCAGTTATGAGTCACATGTTTTGACGTAATCTACATGTAACTGCGTCGCTGCAATAGCCTTTTATTGCATAAACGTTCATATCATCAGACTTCTGCCATCTGCCCCATGTCTGCCTCTAGATAACTTCAACGCTCGTGTTTTTTAATTTTTCTTTTTAATGGTGGTGCTGTTGATAAATGTTAAGGATGTGTCATTCTGACCAATCACAGGCTTGCACACAGACCGTTAAAAGTTTGGGATATCTCGGCCACCCTCTGCAGACCTGCCTCAGAGCCCTTGTGTGGACATGATGGCGTTAGGTGTTGCCATACTGACGCTAGTAGAAATGTATAAACTAGTCTCTAAAACAGAAGAGGTGTAGTGTATAAGAATGCATTTGTTTGTAAGGGTGATGTTGTTTCTGCCTACACTGACGGGTAACATATTCTACAGCCAGCCACAAAGGGACAGTCTGGCTTCTTTCAGCTTCAGCTCCATTTTTCTGTCAAAGGTTTATTACGTGCTAGTAGGAACTACCACGAGCCTTTGCTACAGAACTAAAAGCAATAACTGATGTGTTATTTAATGTTGGTGACAAATACTGCTTTATTGCTTGACACCACAAAAAATGTTACAGCAGTGACGAGTAACATTCTGACAAAGTCCACAGTTGGATCATCTTGTGCCAATTCTACTGGTGTGCACTATTTTACAACCATGTTGCCTAAAGCACTTCCTGGAAAATGTCTTCTTTTATGTTTTTGATGTGCCTGCATAACAGCCATACTGGAAACAACCTTTAAAACTCAATTACATAAGGTATTAGTAGATATCTTGTTTATGTTTTAAAATAAAAAACACATTTTCCTGATGTTCGGTTGAATTTGCAGCACAAAATCAGAAAATACCATCTTTTTATCCTTCATCCACGTGTATTTGAGTATTTTTCATAGCTGTCATTATGAGGAAATGCTAAATAATCCCATTACTTTTGGCAAAGGGGGCTTTAGCTCCAGAGAGCACACATGGTTGGTTTCTTGTGGTTTTCAATTTCCTGCCAGGCTCTTCAATATTTACTTTTATCTAACCTCTATTTCTGCACAACCTTTGCATAATAAGAGACAAAACGTTTTGAACAGGACCCGGCAGTCAGGAAAGAAGAGCAAAAACGGTCTGGGTCACTGGCAGAAGAGAAAAAGGAGCAAAAGACAAACAAAGATACTCAACAATGCTAAAAGTGAACAGTTATGTGCAGTCAGAGACCAGAAAATATAAGAAATAATGGAAAATAAATGGTCTATTTTCACAGTTTCTCCTACTAAATGTGTTCCAGCCTTTGGAAACAGAGAGGAAAAAAAAACCTTTCAGGCAGATGCTCCTCTGAAGAGATTTGCTCATTTGAACCAAAGTTTTAGAGAATTTCATAGATTCACGGCAAAGCAGGAGCGAATTTAAAAGTTCTGTGAGAAGAAGTGGCAGGATCGTGTTGAAAGGAAAAGGGAGAATAAAATATATGTATAAAAACTGTGTGAAAATGCCAGTGAGCAGTGTTCAAAGTCTGATGAGGAGGAGGGATTTAGTGGCTCTCGTGGTATTAAGCCCCAATCAGGTGGACCATCAAAGGTCTCAGCTTTCACTGGCAGAAAAATTGGTCTGGATGGAAAGAAAAACCTCTCAAACTACTTCAACTGAATGCGGGCTTCTCTGCCAGAAAGTGCTGTGGCTGTTTCAAGAGCCACGGTAGGAAGGCACTTGAACAAAAATGGGCTTCGTAGTTGCTAAAAAAAAGCCATTACTGTCCTGAAAATATGCCAACCAGCACTGAGACAACCCTGAAAACTTTGGGAGCGAAGTCATTGGGTGTGATGAGACAAAATTGAATTTTATGGTCACAACAAAGATTGTGTCTGTAGGAGGAGTCAGGCAACAATGTTCACCATTCCTTCTGAAAAACATGGAGGTGGATCGCAGGCTTTCTGGAGATGTGTGAGCTACAGAGGTACCACGCAGTTAGCTGGAACCGATGACCAGAGCCATGCAGAATGTTATCAAAACTGCTGCAGGACTAGTGGCTGCACCAAGGGAAAGAAAATTCTGGATTGTCCTACTTTCTCCACTACCGGAGATATTACTCGGCCAGGACATGACTATTAAATGAGCTGTGCACTGATTGGTCAGTTTACCCTGATGGCTCTATAACTCATGTACAGTATCCAAGAGCTGAATCCGACCCGAACCCTCCCAGCGGTGTTTCTCTCACCATTGTGTTTTCTGTAACTTGTCAGTTTCTGCGTCCCCGGAGCTCGCCGTCTGGTTAGTTCTCGTTTTCTTAATGAGAGCACAACTAGCTAATGGATCCACCCTGTTCTTCTGATGATGACCCAGATTCCTTAACTTCTCAGTTTAACGAGCACTGCCTCTCCATTCTGGACAACATCTGTCCTGTCAGAACCAGATCAGTTCCTGCAGTGAACCCTACTCCCTGGTTTAATGACAGCATTCGCAGCCTAAAGTGCCAATGCAGAAAAATTGAGCGTTTGTGGAAGAAAACCCATCTCCACGTCCATCTGCTGCACCTAAAGGATCTTCTGACATCCTTTAACTCTGCAGTCAGAGACGCTAGGGTTTCCTATTTCTCTAACTTGGTGTCCCAGAGCAAAAGGAACCCCAAGGTGCTGTTTAAGACCATCAGCAGCATCGTCTCTCCTGCCTCTCCTACAGCCTCCATCCACTCTGTTACAGACTGTGAGAACTTTCTGTCTTTCTTTGTGGACAAAGTCAATAAGGTTAGATCTAGCATCTCTCCTTCAGCCTTATCGCTGCCTCTCCTGACTCCAACCAGGCCCATCATCCTAGATAGCTTTGCTCCTGTTTCTTTGCCTGAGTTAACCAAACTAGTTAACTCTATGAAGACCTCTGCATGCCCCCTCGACATCTTACCCTCATCTTTGTTTAAAAGTGCTTTTCTGTCCATCGGTCCCAGCGTGCTCTCTATAATTAATGCTTCTCTGGTCTCTGGTCAGGTCCCTGCTTACTTTAAGAACGCTGTAATCCACCCGCTTCTTAAAAAAACGAGTCTCGACCCCTCTCTCCATAGCAGCTTCAGACCCATCTCTAAACTTCCGTTCATCTCCAAGATCTTGGAAAAGGTTGTGGCTAAACAACTCACAGCTGGTCTTGATGAACATAACATCTATGATAGCTTCCAGTCAGGTTTTCGTAGAGCTCATTCTACTGAAACAGCTCTTCTTAGGGTCTCTAATGACCTTCTGACTCACAGTGATGCAGGGGACGGTTCTGTTCTGGTCCTGCTGGACCTGACTGCAGCCTTTGGCACTGCTGACCATCACCTGCTACTGGAGAGGCTGAGAGACTGGGTAGGCCTATCAGGATCTGCTCTGGAGTGGTTCTCCTCTTATCTGTCTGAGCGTTCCTTCTCTGTAGCCATCTCCAAGTTTAGATAGTCCACCACCTCTTTTATCCATGGTGTCCCACAAGGTTCTGTGCTGGGGCCTCTGCTCTTTCTTCTCTAACTGCTTCATCTTCAGCACATCCTGAGCTCTTTTAAAGGAATCTACTACCATCTTTATGCCATTCAACTGTCCATCTTCTTTAAAGAGATGATGTGTAGGTTTTACCCTTAATTTATGGAACTATCCATCAAAATGTTGTTAGAAATAAATGAAATGATGCCCAGTTGTTGAAAAATATTGCTTATAGCTACAATTAGTTGATTTACATTTAAACTTGAAAATTTTCCCTGAAGTAGCTGCCGGCTCCTGATTCGCCATCCTTTTGAAAATACTGCGCTGAATTCTAGGAAATTTTGGACCAAGGCTAGGCTACAAGACACCACCAGTGTATCCTTGCTCAGCTAGCTAAACGGCTAACAAACGGAGAACAGAAGCCTCGGTAGAACGTGAACATTGGAGCACGACTTGGAGGTTCCTGATGATGTATCTGCTAGGCAACCGGGGCGGGACCAAGACATCAAAGCAAGGTTCCTCAGCATTGAGGAACACCTCAGGTCTTCCAGGTTTTGGGACTGGAAGATCAGGTGTGTTGCAATAAAAACTACTAGTTTTATCATTTTATTTGGTCCAACACGTACAGTGTTAGCAGTCAGGCCGTATCCGAGCTTTAACCTGCCAGGAGGTCATACCGTTTTAGATGGAGTTGAATGCGACGACTGAAAAAGTCACTCAGTGTATGCCCAGCTTTAGGGTTATGTCCAAAGTTCGAGTTATTATACGGTATATGTTGGTGAGTCATTTACAGTGTTAGCAACTGTGTGTATTTAACCAGGAGTTTCTAATTATATTCTCTATTGCTGTTTTCTACATGACGGCACTTTATTGACCTGATTACATAAACGTTTCCACACAAATGCATCAGATATCAGTGGCTCATCATCCTCTACTAAAACCATCCATGACTTAAATTCATAAAGAAAACTGAATTGAATCCTTTTTAACACGTGTGTTGTTTATAAATCCCCATTTCACTAATAACAAACCCACAATGTTGCCGTGTTCTGCAGACCAAGCTCTTCCTCCTGTTAACCTCCTTTATGTGGTCTTATCTCCCCTCCTGGTGAGATAAGACCACAGGAATTTAACACAAGAGATGCAGCATTGCTGCTGCTTCACTGCCTTCTAAGGTTATCTCTGCACCGACTCCAATAACTGGCTAAAATATGACCACTGGCCTCAGGCTGTAAAGAAATGTACCATAAATCTCTCCCTAAATATGAAAACGAAATAACTCTTAAAAGGGTGATGACTGACAGACAATGGCAGTAATATATGAAACACCAGAAGAAAAGGAGGGTCTGCAAGAAGCAGTTCATACAATGAGTTGAACCTGATTAAGTTCAGGGGTTTTATATATTATTACATGCTTTGTAAAAAGGTTTTGCATGAAAGGTTCCAGAAAGCTCAAAGAAGGAGGTGTTGATTTTTCGTTTTTGGTTCTGGAGTCGTGCAAAGTCATCGTGCACGGGTAGATTTATCTGAGTAAAAGCTCAAATTAAAACTAAAAGGGATCCAGGGAAACTGCAGTAATGAAGACAGAATGAAATTATGAGGAGGTGAAGAGCACTAGCAGTGGGACAAATCACGGTTTGTCTTGTTCTGCTGCAGGCGTCGCAGACGAGAGGGAACACGCTTTGTCCGTCTCATTTCATTTCCATTGCTAATTCCAGTTTGTCCTGTTTATTTTTTGTTATTTCTTCCCCACAAGCACACAACCAGGATGATGTTTAAATCATTATAGCCGATAATATTTTTACAAACAGTCACGGCACCGTGCTCAGGAACGATCCTTCGGATTACAGACGGATACATTTGTGTACAAATATAAAAACAGCAATGGATGAAAGACAATGTGCTGCAACATGGTATAACAACAACGACAACAACAACAATAATAATGTTGTTATATTTGTAAAGACTTTTTTGCATTTTGAGGGTCACAAAATTAGAAACTCTGGGAGCCACTGCCGTAAACTTCCTTTTAGATTGTTTTCTTTGCAGCAACAGAACCAATTCTGTATTCCATAAAACATTTTTATTCATTTTAGTTCCCTGAAAGACTGACAAACCCACATAATCAAATGCTAAATTACAAAAATTACATTTTTTTGTGCAGCAAAGCTTTAACCAAATCAGCACTAATTTTGTGCCGAGTGGTTAAAAGCAGACAGGCCTTCATGTTAAATGAAACAGATTAAAAAGCTCAAGAGGATTGTCTCTTTAAAAGAAAAAATCATAATTATAAGTTTTAAAGTGTTTCACATTAAAACAGACGCCAGGACGAGAATGACTTTCACCTCTAATTAGCCTCTCAGCCTCGTTAGCAGACGTGTTGTTGGAGGAGAGAGCAGCTTTCAGTCTCTTCTCATGAGATTCAAAGGAAAAAAGTGATTATGACCTTTTCCTTTAAATCACAGTATTTACCATAATTTCCGGACTATAGAGCGCACCTCAATATAAGCCGCACCAACAAAAAAAAGGTTCCAAAGGTTCTTTCTATAACCCCGGCTTTCCACGGGAGCCGTCAGCAGCACGTTACTGCAGCAGCACGTCTTGCTCGCGTAAGCTGCTGCTCGGCCCTTCCCACGAGACGCGAAGCAGCAGGGGAGCAGCTGTCACCGACCGAGCACGAAGTACACGAGTGACTTCGTCAGTAAACACAACAACAAGCAGGAGAAAACTACAACATGGTTTGTGTTTTATGTTCTTCTGTCCGTTTTATAATCGCCAATACGGACCTGAAAAACAAAGGAGACCGCTAGCTAGGTGATAACTTCTCACGGGGCCGCACAGTTAGTAAGTGTTTTTAAAAGTAAAGCAACCGGAACGCAGTACGTTCTTTATTCTGAAAATCTCGGGAGCTTCTCTCCATTTCCGCGTTTGATTTCCTGTCTTTCCTTCCCCAAAAATGTCGAACTTGACCCGTTTCAGAGGCGTCGCGCGTAGAAAATAGATCCGGCGCGTAAAGGCCGCGACATGCTGCTCCTGAGACGCGGCCGACTCGCGCTGCTGACGGCTGCCGACGGCTCCAGTGGAAAAGGTTCTGTTGACCACAGCCGTTCCTATCAGCAGCTATGACGTGCTGCTGCAGTAACGTGCTGCTGACGGCTCCTGTGGAAAGCCGGGGTTACCCCGGGTTTCCACGGGAGCCGTCAGCAGCACGTTACTGCAGCAGCACGTCTTGCTTGCGTAAGCTGCTGCTTGGCCCTTCTCACGAGACGCGAAGCAGCAGGGGAGCAGCTGTCACCGACCGAGCACAAAGTCACACGAGTGACTTCGTCAGTAAACACAACAACAAGCAGGAGAAAACTACAACATGGTTTGTGTTTTATGTTCTGTCCGTTTTATAATCGCCAATACGGACCTGAAAAACAAAGGAGACCGCTAGCTAGGTGATAACTTCTCACGGGGCCGCACAGTTAGTAACATTTTTTAAAAGTAAAGCAACCGGAAGGCAGTACGTTCTTTATTCTGAAAATCTCTGTAGCTTCTCTCCATTTCCGCGTCCGATTTCCTGTCTTTCCTTCCCCAAAAATGTCGAACTTGACCCGTTTCAGAGGCGTCGCGCGTAGAAAATAGAACCGGCGCGTAAAGGCCGTGACATGCTGCTCCTGAGACGCGGCCGACTCGCGCTGCTGACGGCTGCCGACGGCTCCGGTGGAAAAGGTTCTGTTGACCACAGCGGTTCCTATCAGCAGCTATGACGTGCTGCTGCAGTAACGTGCTGCTGACGGCTCCTGTGGAAAGCCGGGGTTAGTGTTTACTCACTTTTGATGTTTTCCCAAACGCCGTTGGAACGAGCTCAAGCAGACCTGATGTAGTTTACAGTTTTCCTCAAACTACCGTAATTTCCGGACTATAGAGCGCACCTCAATATCAGCCGCACCAACAACAAAAAAGGTTTTCTACACACACACGCTGCACTCAAATACAAGCCGCGGCGCAGCAGCCACATGCAGGTCTCGGTGCACAGCGCATGTACGGCCATAACATAAGATAATTAGACAGAAAGACGCCACACGGAGGTTTTTCGTTGTTTTAATTCAACAAAACGAATTTTAAACACGGGTGAACGTGCCTGCAAGCTTAGAAAAGAAAACAGCACTGATAGCATTCATATTTCTGGATGGTTATAAGATAAAAACAGAACTGACACGTTATTACCGGTAATTTGCATGTTTAGAAGGAAAGAACAGCGCTGACACAGCATTAATAAGCCCTGGATGATTAGAAAATAATAACTGCACACAAAACATGCCTGGTTAGTAAATAAAACACACTCGCCTACCAGAAAAAGTCATTCGCTCTCATCTTCCTCTTGCGCACTAAAGCCATTAAAGTCCTCTTCTTCAGTGTCGGAGTTGAACAGCCTCAGAAGAGCTTCGTCACGTACCTTTTCTGTGCCGATGTCAGTGTCGCTGTCCGTGTTGCTGTCATCATCCCCGGGTGAAGCTGCTTGAATGAGTTCTTCCCGCTGCCGTCTCCAGCGCCGAACCATGGATTCATTCACGCCAAGCTTACGTGCGGCAGCACTGTTTCCCTCCTTTACTGCCAGATCGATGGCCTTCAACTTAAATGCGGCATCATATGAACTCATACGTGTAGTTACCATGATGAGGGGGTATGGATTTCGTCACATACCTTTTCTGTGGCGATGTCAGTGCTGATCCTCATCCCAGCCGCCTCACACTCAGCTGCGAACCTACCCAGCAAGAGCTGTAGATCAGAGCCTGATGAAGCTAGGAGGACCACATCACCTGCAATAGGCAGAGATGAGATTCTCCTGCCACCAAACTCCACACCCTCAACACCACGGCTGCGCCTAGAAATCCTGTCCATAAACATTATGAACAGGACCGGTGACAAAGGGCAGCCCTGGCGAAGTCCAACCCTCCCTGGCAACAGGTCCGACTCACTGCCGATGTCGGTGCAGGATCGGCTCGGGGTCCTTCGACTGCCGATGGCGTCACATGACTGCAACTCTACTCGGCTACGTTTTGGAAAGACATCAGCAGTTTAGTTAATAAATTCTTGTTTGTTAACACCGAAATGTTTTCTTTATAGTTGTAATTTGTTAATAAAACACCATATTATCTTTGTTTTGTAAAGAATGTGAAACTGCATAAAACCAACATCGGACAAACAATAGAACAGTTCTTAAATGTGAAGCCACATCTGTTTGTATTAATGTGGAGTTCGTCTGTATATTTCCTTAGTTGTTATCTAAATACATTCTTTGACTCTAAATATTGCTTGGTGTCTTTCAGTAAAGTTCTTATATTTTATTTTATTTTGCCCCATTTCATCAACATCAAGAGCTTTTGAGGGTCACCGTTTATCATTTGCTTATATTTTACATTTCCTTTAGAAATTCAAACATATTTTCTCCAAAAAGTGTTGATTTTTGGACTACAGGACTACAACCGCAAAGACTACGACCGCAAATTTATTCTGACCAATCAAAATCATAACGTGAAACGTCACTTCCATAAGCTTCATGTTCAGCCAATCAACTACTTTGACGTCATCGGCAGTCGAAGGACCCCGAGCAGATCCTGCACCGACACCGGCTACGTGGACCAAACTTCATCAGAATAAACATCAAATTAAATTGTTCTAGAAAAATGTTTCAACTCCTCTGTGCTAAAGCAGCTCCAGTCTTATTAATCCCACTGCAGTTAAACATTATCTATTAACCTCGGCACTGTTAGTTCTGGAGTACAAGCTTATTCCTGCTGGGTGAACTCCTTTTCTTTAAACAGAGGCTGTTCAGGAAGCTTTCATGACAAATAGCTGCTGTGTGTCATTTTCAGACAGAATCAGACCTCAGAAATGACCGAAATATCCTTTTAATGTGTGATTTAAATGAGCATTAATGATGTATTCATGACACAAGATAAAGCAATGTGTGTCAGTTAATCAAAAGTTGTGCATCATAACTGATTTTATAACTCGTTATTAGCCATAAAATGAACGTTTGACATTTAGCATATTTTGTTTTATACGATGGCTTCAGTTGCTAAATCTGTACACCTTTAGGAACATCTGGATTTTTGTCGTTTGAGCCGCAGAGAAGCTTAATCATCTTCTAAATGGGTTCAACTCATCCTGTCAGTCTAATTCAAAATGTTTGGTGGTGATTGCTGAATTCAATCTAGCCTGTCTTCCCAGATAATTATAAGGACCAAGCAGACACTTTTTAAGATAGCAAAGAAAAGCTTCTAATGTATTTTACTGTTCATCTGATCTGAGAGCAGCCGGAGGAGACTGGAGGATATCAGATCAAACCAGACAGAGCAGTAAAACCTGTCAATGCCTCTAAAAGAAAAGAAAAATAAGAATGAACACTAAAATATGAGAATGTAAGCTAACTTTCTTTACTCAGAATGACAGGCTGTTGTTCTTACAGACAGTTTGGCTCGTTTCAGCCAACCTCCTCCATTTTCCCACATCTCTTCTTTGCCTCTGCAGCACAACGTTGTTATTGTTGATTGAGTTTCACCCAACTATCTAATCATTTTCACTTGGCAGAGGCTTTAATCACTTCCTGTTTGACAGTCAGGATGAAAACAACCCCAGCTGCATCAATGGAAACCACTGCTCCACCTCACCCAAGTCAATGAGACTTCCTCCCGAAGCAAAAGGATCATTAAGTCACTAAAGTTCAGTGAAGCTCAGAGAAACAAAGAAGCTCAGATTAGTTCTGACCAGACTGATAAACTAAAGCTAGTCACAGACGAGGCTGCCTTAGTCTGAAAAATCTTTAACGATATCCAAGTGCGAAAACTGTTATTCCGCTGTAAAGTTGATCATCCATCCTATCTGGTGCCTATCCCCAGCGGTCAACGGGCAATCAGGCGGGGTACACCCTGGACAGAGAGCCAGGCCATCGCAGGGCAACACAGAGACACACAGGACAAACAACCATGCACACACACACTCACACCTAAGGACAATTTAGACAGACCAATCAACCTACCAGTCATGTTTTTGGACTGTGGGAGGAAGCCGGAGTACCCGGAGAGAACCCACGCATGCACAGGGAGAACATGCAAACTCCATGCAGAAAGATCCCAGGCCGGGAAGCGAACCCAGGACCTTCTCGCTACAAGGCAACAGCTCTAACCACTGCGCCACTGCACAGCCGTAAAGTTTACCTTTAATGATTATTTACACAGAATTCTTGTAGATCAAACAATCAGCTGTGTTCATGGTCTATGTGACAGCAGTGTATGTCACCTCAGGGACATGGTCTTCTGGTAATGTTTGTTTTCTGTGTTCTGTCCAGGATGACTAGTTGATGTGTGCACACAATCAGTCTTCTGCTTATGAATGCATGCGTTCATTTTGTACTTTTGTTTGAGTTACCTTGAGTTGCCCATGGAGTCTCACACCTGCAGCTCATCTCCTCAGGAAGCCAAATCAGCACTCCTGGGATCTACCTACTCCCAAGGGAGGGGAGATTCATGTTTATGCTTGTGTTTAATTTAATGTAGATATTTTCTGTTATGGATAGGGAGTTTGTAATTATGATTTAGTTATTTGAGTTACCTGAATTGATTAGACTGGTTAGCTTGTGTGTGTGAGGATGTGTGTGTTAAGTGTTCCCCTCTTGTTTGTAGAGTGGTCTGATCAGCCACTATTTAAGTTGAACCTGGTGTGTCTGGAAGGTGAGTGTGTCTTGTGCTGGTGTCATTCTGACTAATTTACATTGATTAGGTTAAGTTCATGTTAATTTTGAAGCTTCTCCAAAATAAAATGGAGTTTTCAGACTCATCAGCAGTGCTTCTCTGGCTGGTTTGTGCAAGTCCCTGACAGTCTAAAGCACGCTGGAAGCAGACTGCAGCGCCAGATATGTCAGCTCATTTATATCTAAGTCCCAACAGGTGGCAGCCCGCCAGTCTGAAGTTGCAAGTGCAGTATTCTGGCCACAGGGGGCGGTGAGTGGTTTCATCAACCCTGTAAACCAGGGGTGTCAAACTCAAACTCACAAGGGGCCGAAATGAAACTCTGGGACGGAGTCGAGGGCCAAACTTAATATTTTTTGAAAAAGTGACGGTAAATTTGCACATTTTCTTTATCAACATATATGCAATTTTGAACCTTTAAATTTGGAAACAAACATATTTCTGCATTAACACTGAATGTGGAATAACCAAATTACACACGAGCAAGTCAGTTTTAAATAAAAGGCATCAGTGGTATTCATTACTTGTGGTATAATCAGCATTTTTAAAATCTATTCAGGATTTATGTTTTCTTGTTTATTCATTTTTCTTATTTTTTATTCTCCTTTATTTCTCCTGTAATAAGTGCCATCACTGCTGTGACATCTAGCTTTCCCCACTGAGGAACAATAAAGGATTTTCTATTCTATTCCTCTATCTGCAGCCTTTCCACTTCCTGTTTACTGTAGGTTAAATCTTTTCTCACGGCCAACAACAAAATAAAAATATTATTTCATCTTAAATGAAAATGCAACATCTCACCTGTTAACTTTCATGTTTTGGAGCAGAAAAAGAGCATAAAACCTAAATATTTAAAGCTCAGTTTGCTCCACTGGTTTACTGTGATGCTCACCTGTTCCAGCCAGATACCTGCATCATGGGGTTGATCTGAGCTGAGGAGGAGACTCCTGTTGTTTTGTTCATCGCCATCATAATAATGACAACATTAGATGACAACAGGTGCTCACATAGGTTTGTGCTGCTGAACATGTCTGAGCAGCTTGACCACGTTGTTGTGTGTCAGGGAGGAAACACAACCACAGCAACCACAGAGTCATGCTGGTTTGAGCGTGTCGCTGCTCGCTGGAGTTATATCAGCTCTGTCCGGAAGTTAGTTTGAAAACTTTCTCTTTCAGTCGTGAACACGTTACTGAGTGGTTAAAATCTCAGTTTCTGGGCTTCAACGTCAGAAAATAGCTGAGTAAACTCGGCGCTGAGTGAGAGGAGTGTAGTTTGTCCAAGACAGAGGAGCTGCAGAGACCCGGCAGAAGACCCTGGAAAAAAACACAAAGGAGGGGGTGCTTCGGCTCCGCACTAACGCCGCAAAGCATCATGGGAGTTGTAGTCTTTGCGGTAAAATCGGCCAGCGGGCCAGTTTTAATATATTTTTGATATTTATCTCGCGGGCCACATAAAAATGCTCCGCGGGCCGCATCTGGCCCGCGGGCCTTGACTCTGACATATGTGCTGTAAAGGGTCATTTTAGCACATACTGGCTCAAGAACATGATTTAAAATTATGAAAAAGTAGCAAATGGCTCTAAAGGTACTGGGGTCTCATTTATCAAACACTGTGTAGAATCCTTACTAAAACCCTACTTAAGCTCAGCAAAATAAATGTACTTAAGCCAAGCAGGTTTGTGATCTATCAAACATGGAGTACACACAGCTGCACGCAATCTCCACTTCATAAATCGGAGACTAACGAGAATGTTTCTCAGCTGCATTTTAGTCACATCCCGCCCTCACCACGCCCACTTACTGCCATAAATGGTCGATGCAAAGTGCCTTGTGGATCTCATGCATATACATAAGCTGGCTGTTGCAGCGCTCTGCCAATGGCATGGCGACCGTAGATCAAGGCAGATCAAGGAAGCGCAATTTTACAGAAGCAGAAATTGAGGTGCCTGTGGGTGAGGTGGAGAAATGAAAGGAAGTGCTTTTGCAAAACAAATAAGAGAAAATCCACAGAGTGGCACAGCGTTGCTGAAGCCGTCAATGTTGTGTTCTTCAGAGAGATCTGTGGCGGATATAAAAAAAATGGTCCAATCAGGATTCAATCCCCAGACTCCCGGGTGAAAGTCACGCACGCTAACCAGTCACCCAAACAGAGATCTCCCCTGTACAAGTAGCCAGGGCGCATGATGAATCGGGTCACAGTGACAGGACACACACTGTCACAGACGCATGACATTCTGTCTCAATCTGTCCCCCTGCTGATATTCTGCATTCTGTATCCTGCGCTTCAGGCTGTGTGTGTGAGTGTGCGCGCATGTGTGTGTGTGTGTGCGCGCGCACGTGTGTGTGCATGTGGGGGTCTTGTTCTGTGTGAAAACGAAGCAGTACAAGTGATAATGCTGCAGGATTTCATAATTTTATCCTTCTCAGCAGCAGCACTGCAGGTGCTCTCCCTGTCCAACATGTGCGTAAGCCAGGTCCTTAGTCAACTTAAAGTTGTGCACATTCTCCGCAAAGTTTTCTTTCATAAATCCCAAAGTTTGCGTGGAAAGTTGCTTACGCAGTTTTCCGACCCCATTTTGTGCGTAAGCAAGCTTGATAAACGAGGCGCCAGGTCAGGATCTGCATCAAAACCATAGAAGTTCACTGTAGCTACACGTTACCATCTAAAGACAAAACTGATTTCAGTTTTTAATGTTCAGCTATTCTTTTCATTGTTCATCATAAAACGAAAAGCTCTCTAATCAGCAAAAATCTGTGTTCCACATGCATCATTCGACAATGTTTTATCAAGCGTTATCGTTGGTAAATAAATGTTGTGTTCCCAGTGGTTGTGGATACAGTTTTAGAGGAATGTCTGAGCCCTACGCCCATTTCTGCTTGTTTGTTGGAGCTAAATACTTATTTTCTGCACCAATATACAAATCAATTATTTAAAAATCCTAAAATGTGATTTCCTGGAGTTGTTTAGCATTCTGTCTCAGAGTATAAGTGTACCTTAGCCTGGCAAGCCAGACTCCATTTATTTCTTATTGCAAAGCCAGAATTTGGTTTAGTTCACTAGACTGAGTGTAGCCTACCTGTGATGAAGATTACTGACCTCCAGAGGTGTGACCAAGTCACAAGTCTTTCCAGTCAAGTCTCGAGTCAATTCCAAGTCAAAGACTACCAACTCTAAGTCAAGTCCAAAGTCAGTGATGCGGAAGTCCACGTCAAGTCCCAGTCCTTAACTTTGAATTTTCAAGTCAAAATCAAGTCATCTGCCCAACTTCTATTTAATGACGATGATAATAAATTCCAGAATTAAAGCTTCATTTATTTGCTAAAATAAGCAGGAACTGAAACTGATTCTAAACAAAGTGCTGCAGCATTTCGCAGAACAAGATCAAACCCAGATTTTTGTCCATGCCGCGCCACTTTTGTGCTACAATATCAAATATGCTCAAGTCATCATCAAGTCAACAGATGCAAGTCGATTCAAATCGAAAGTCATTGGCGTTCAAGTTCAAGTCAAGTCATAAGTCTTTATAGATTTTATCAACTCAAGTCAGAAGTCATTAAAATAATGACTCGAGTCCAAGTCATGTGACTCGACTCCACACCTCTGCTGACCTCTCATCTTTTTAAGAGGGACAAACAATGGCTGCCAAATACTTTTTTGCCCGACTGCATTCTTTCAAAAGACATGAAATTAAAAGTAAAATATTAATTTACAAAATCCAAGTTACACAAAATAGGTGGTTAATTGTTTTACTTTTGATTAATGTTCAACATAAACATGACATGTATGTTTTTTGTCTTGGCTTAACTGTAATTTACTCTGAATCATTATTATTAGAATAAAGTTGACTAACATCAACGAAACGCCTTTGGTTCTGGTTCTAAAATGATTTTTCTACTTTACCTAGGATCATCACCTCAACAACATCCATAAGATGCAGAATAAAATGGTGCACTGATCACTCACCAATGAAGCTACAAGAAGAACAAAACAATCAGACGGAGAAGAAAACCTGCTCATTAAAATAGCTGGAATTCAAGAAAAGAAAGCATTTAGTGTTGTGAGATTGCTTGATGCAGCAGTATAAATCACTAACGAAGATGAAAGACAGCGGCGTTGAAACAATAATACAAAGTTTAAATGGCATTTCACCCTAATTTGCTAAATGAGTGGGTGTCTAACCTACTGGTCTGCTCTGATTGGCTGGATAACAGGTGTTCCCTTTGGTTTCGGATATCCCAAACCTGCTACAAGGCAAACATGTAAAAGTATTTTATGGTGATGTAGATAAGTTATGGAAGCTAAATTTGGATTATGAACTAGGCCTGCAGGCGTCTCTCCCAGTCTTAAACGAACATTGGGATTTCTAGCTGTGTGCAGCATAAGGCTGCAAAACATAATCATGAAAAGTGCAACTGTGTAGTTCATTTATTTCTAAGGCGCCCGAGGACAAGAAGAGCTGACTGGTTATTTTCTATTTTTTAATGAGCATCTATTTGTGATTTTTTTTTTAAAGATCTTGACCCCTCCTATTTGCTTTCACAACCATTGCAAGCTACATTTATTATTTTACATTTCTCTGACACTCTTAAAGTGATTTTATGCTCACTGATCACGGGAAGAACACGTTTTGAATTCTATCTGAAAATCGTCATATTTAAAGTTTAACGTTTTTGATTTATCAAAGAAAACCAACCTGACAGCTTCACTTGCAACATGGCCGTTCACGCATTTAATAAGGAAGAAAACATGCAAAAACAGGATCAGGTCCTCTAAGGCAGGAGGACCTGATCCAGCAGGTGACATGGACTTTGAGAAAGCAATTATGCTTACTTCTGGAAGATGAGTTCTGCAACTTCACCTTTATTTATGAATGATACACTGTAGTGTAAAGCGTCTTGGAGTCCTTACTCTGAGAGGCACTATACAGGTGCAGGTCATTCATCATTTAAGAACCACTATAAGGACATTTAACATAAACAGGTGAAAGGGGGGAAAAAAGAGAATATGGAGCAGAAATTCATTTTTGTCAGTAATTCTACTTAAAAGTTTAAACTAACATGTGAGAAAGACTCATTCCATGCAAATCCAGGTGTTTATAATTCTAATAATAATACATTTATTTATTTTTGTCAACAACAAATGATCATTTTACATGAAAATACTCTTAACAACAACTGAAGTAGAAATAGGCTGAAGCCAAGTGCCCCCCCCCCAAAAAAAATTACTGTTGTAGACAGAAATAAATTTAACAAAATAATTGTGATATTATGGCTTGCAGCTTAGATTATTGTGAAAAGATTCAATATTCTCAACTCTAAGTGTCACACTCTGATCAGCTAATTCAATTCAAGTTTATTTATATAGCGCCAAATCACGACAAGAGTCGTCTCAAGGCACTTCACATAATAAACATTCCAATTCAGGTCAGTTCATTAAGCCAATCAGAAAAAATGTTTCCTATATAAGGAACCCAGCAAATTGCATCAAGTCACTGACACAAGTTAGTGACTTTACAGCAATCCTCATACTAAGCAAGCATGAAGCGACAGTGGAGAGGAAAACTCCCTTTTAAGAGGAAGAAACCTCCAGAGGATCCTGGCTCAGTATAAGCAGCCATCCTCCACGACTCACTGGGGATCGAGAAGACAGAGCAGACACACACACACACACACACACACACACACGCACACACACACACACAAAGTAATGTGTCTATGGTTATATTGTGATGTCTTAGTAAATATTCTATTTGGCGAGAGATAAACTTTATTGTATTTATCCTAGTGAATCTATAATTAAACGGGTAAACTAGCAGTAGCACATCCAACGTCAAGGAAAACAAAAAGTTATTATCAGGAGAGGGAGAATGTTTAAGTGGTTAGCAGCAGTGTGCTAGTCGATGGCCCCCTCCATGAGGCCACCACAGCTCAGCAGAACATCATTGTAGCTTCTTCTGGGGAGAAAACACTTAGAGAAAAAATAAAGTTAATAGCTGAAATTGCAGGAAATAATACAGTTAAAGAGCAGATTGTAGAAGATGAATCCAGAACACCTGCAGAGGGTTCCTGAGCCTTTAGATGGTCTCTCAGTCTAAGATGGATTACTGGTATAAATGGACTTTTGCACCATATTGATTTTTCCGGTTTGACCCGTATAAGTCTAGCTGATGGTTAACTCATGCGAGTTTCAGACCAAACCAAGCCTTTGGTTTCCAGATAAACATGTTTTAATTTGAGGTTTCAGATTAAGTCACAATCAATCAATCAATCAACTTTTTTCCCACGCTTTGAACCATGCGGCTTATAATGAGGTGTGGATTTACTGAAGATTTTCCTTCACCTGCCACTAGGGGGCGCTTTAGCAGAAAGTGAAACAGGTGGAAGTCAAAAGCGGAAATCGAAGGAAGTGCTCATTTTAATTTAGCACATGCAAGCAGCCGGCACAACAAAGAATTTGTTTCAAATCCATCCCCCTCATCATGGTAACTACACGTATGAGTTCATATGATGCCGCATTTAAGTTGAAGGCCATCGATCTGGCAGTAAAGGAGGGAAACAGCGCTGCCGCACGTAAGCTTGGCATGAATGAATCCATGGTTCGGCGCAGGAGACGGCAGCGGGAAGAACTCATTCAAGCCAGCTTCACCCAGGGATGATGACAGCGACACGGACAGCGACACTGACATCGCCACAGAAAAGGTCTGTGACGAAGCTCTTCTGAGGCTGTTCAACTCCGACACTGAAGAAGAGGACTGTTTAGTGCGCAAGAGGAAGATGAGAGCGAATGACTTTTTCTGGTAGGCAAGTGTGTTTTATTTACTAACAGGCATGTTTTGTGTGCAGTTATTATTTTCTAATCATCCAGGGCTTGTTAATGCTGTGTCATCGCTGTTCTTTCCTTCTAAACATGCAAATTACCGGTAATAACGTGTCAGTTCTGTTTTTATCTTATAACCATCCAGAAATATGAATGCTATCAGTGCTGTTTTCTTTTCTAAGCTTGCAGGCACGTTCACCCGTGTTTAAAATTCGTTTTGTTGAATTAAAACAACGAAAAACCTCCGTGTAGCGTCTTTCTGTCTAATTATCTTATGCTATGGCTGTACATGCGCTGTGCGCCGGAGACCTGCATGTGGCTGCTGCGCCGCGGCTTGAGTGCGGCGTGTTGTGTGTAGAAAACCTTTTTTTGTTGGTGCGGCTGATATTGAGGTGCGCTCTATAGTCCGGAAATTACGGTAGTTTGAGGAAAACTGTAAACTACATCAGGTCTGCTTGAGCTCGTTCCGACGACGTTTGGGAAAACATCAAAAGTGAGTAAACACTAATGTGATGACTTATAGAAAGACACTAACACAAGTAATTAAAATCTTCATTTAAAGTGTTTTTAGGGGCAGAGACAATTTAACATTAGGGTAATCTCTGTTTCAGAAGGTATGTAATGCATATTTACTTTATTAGGTACTCGATCACTTAGTCACAAAAACAGAAACGGGCGTTTTAAAGTCAGGAATTCAAAGTGCTTTACAATCATCCACAGCTGCCCTGGGCCACACCAACACAGGCGTGGCTGCCGCTGGTCACGCCAACCACCATCAGTGGGCCAGAAGGGTGAAGTGTCTTGCTCAAGGACAGAATGACACGGATGGATCCTGGAGTTGAACCAGCAACCCACCGGTTCCAGTGCAAACTCCTAACCCCTGAGCCTCCGCTGCCCCGTTGAGATTTGTGTCAGACTGAAACCCAAACAAGATGCCTGATTAGCACACGCTTTCAGAATAAGAGCTAAACCCTTTTAAGCTGTCTGGCTGCTTTATTGAAGAGTTGCACTGCAGCTAAATGAAGCATTCTTCTAGCAAACAATCCCTTTGTTTCTGGACTGCGAGGTCTGTTACTCATTCACCGTTCGCATTAGGAGTCCAGTGACTTCTGTGAGCTTTATCTGAAAGAGGCAGCCGCGCCAGGCTGCAGGTGAGCTGTTTTCAGTCAGACGGCTCCTGAGGGTTCCAGTCGACTCTCCTGCACACGTCAACATCACCTCGTCTTCTAAACCGTTCATGCTCTTCGCCGTGACGCAGGGTTTCCACAAGCATTCAGACTATTCAATTCAAAACTGACCCCACTACCCTCGCTTTCAGTGAAAACAAGCGTTTCTAAAAGATTTGTTGCAAACTTTCAGTTAGTGATTGACATCAGAGCTACGTGCAGCACAAGTCTTAAAAGGCTGAGTTCATTACAGACCGACAGGAGAACTCAGGACTGGTTTAGGCTTCAATAACCCAGAGGAGACTGGACATGGGTAAAAACAAATGTAAATGTTTATTCTTCAAACTCATCTGAACCAACTTTAAACACCATTTCTAACACAACCTGGACATGGCTGAGGTCACATTTCAGTCCTCCTAACCTGATGTAATACTGAGATCAGCTCTTATTCATCACAAACAATAAAATGCTGTAAAACACTACAAAATGTCTTTGTAGTAAAACATTTGAACTTCTGAAACACCCGACAGACGGGTCAGACATTAGAGCTAGCTTGAACCAACACGTTCTCACACCCTAAGCGTCAAAAAATGACGCGCATGACCAAGCGTCAAAATATGACAGTGTCCCAGCGCGTCGAGAGAGGACGCGCAGGGACACGCGCTGTGCCACAGCATCCGTATGGTGAGACGGACATTTAACCGACATTTCACCTCGAACCTCTAGCGATTTCAAGCGATTTAACCTTCCCCTCAACCCCATCCTAACCTTAACCCAGTATGTCTGCGTCAATTTTCAATTAAGCGTGTTTGAGAGGAACAACGGAACGAGAAACAAAGCTTTGCTTGCGCAAGCTGGTTAAGGTTAGAATGGGGGTGAGGGGAAGGTTAAATAGGTCACAAATCGGTCAAATGTCCGTCACACCGCGGGCGTCGGATGCCGACGCTCTGGCACAGCGCGTCCTCTCCCGACGCGCTGGGGCACCCTGATCGTCATATTTTGACGCTTGGTCACACGCGTCATTTTTCGACGCTTAGGGTGTGAGAACGTGTTACTTGAACAGGAAGAACATTTAACATGAAGGACGATGCGTCAGTCTTTCTCTTCACGTTTTACGTCGACGTTTCCCCACAACAGGCGACGAGACTGCATCGCTTCCTCTGGTGCTGGGCGGTCGCTTTTGGGCCGAGGACGTTTCTGGAGCTCTGTAGACATTTTCAAAAATCACCCGTTATTTATACAACAAAGACGGCACTTTCTAAATACAAAAGTAAACCGTAGTTTGAGCCAACGCCAGAGTTGAGTTGTTGGAACCTAAACTGGGCTTCATCATCCTTGGAAATAAATGTGTAGGAGCTAGGGTTGTCACGGTAACCGGTATAGCGGTAAATCCCGGTAAAAAAAGTTGACAATAAAAATAACCGTCCAGTTTTAAAAAAATTAAATTATCTCGGTGGGTTTACCGTGGCCGCGGTTTAGGCGCGGTGACCCTTACCAGCCACCGTCGCTTCTGCTGAAGTTCCCGCGAACACGCACTTTTTAGTTTGCAACCAAAACTTTGAAGCTGAAATAATGGCCGAAGGAGGAGACGGCAGCGCCCAGGACATCCATCAGCCCTCAAAGAAGACTAAATCGGAAGTATGGGCATATTTTGGATTTCTGAAAAATGCTGAGGGACAGTTAATAGAAGACGGCTATCCCGTTTGCAGAACGTGCAGGAAACAAGTGTCTGCAAACGGCAGCAACACTTCGAATCTAATGGCACATCTGCGTGACCATCACCCACGTCTCTACAGCCAGTGCAAGGTAAGATAACATTAGAATTTTAGCTTAAATGCATGACGTGCGGACTTTTGGTTGAGGGAGAATGCAACGAGTCACTATATACTGCAGCCGCAGCGTCCTCTGCCAGCATTTAAACCGTGTCACGGACACCCTGTTGCTGGATGAAGCATCTTATTTGTTGATGATGAAGAGAAATATACAATTAGTTCCTTGTCATTGATTTGTTTACTTATTCAGTGCCATTTATACTTGGACATTTGGATTTGATTACATAGTGTAGTAGTTATTTTAGTAATTTGTTTAAAGTGGATATTTATTTTAAATACATATTTTTTTAAGGTTGACTTGTACAGTGCTCAAGTCAAGTGTGGACTGGAGTTTTAGATTTTCATTTTGATAATGAAGAAAACAAGTATATGAGAAAACAAGTGGTGTTTCTTTGATTTGTTTACATATTGTTTATGTTTTGAATGTTTGGATTTGTATAATTTAAACCTGCACTGACTACTGTAACAAGTTCCAGAAAAATAAGCTATTTGTTTCTTTACTTGTGAAAAGTTGCACTTTTGCTAAGGCTTCGTGTTATTTTAGGTTTAATAAACACTGTTAAACCTTTTCTAAACTATTTCAGTTTGTGTAGAACAGGACTATCAATGCTTTCTGAACATATGCAACACCGTTTAAAAAATACCGCGATAATACCGAAAACCGTGATAATTTTGGTCACAATAACCGTGAGGTTAAATTTTCATACCGTGACAACCCTAGTAGGAGCGCCACAAGCTTGTGAAAATCGTTGTGCGCTCCACAGCTGTGTTAAACTGAGGTCCCAGATGTAAATCTTGGACCACCGACCTGAGAAGGCAGACACTCAGATCCTCCAACAAAGCGGAGTTAAAGCCACTCATACATCTGCCCTCTGACTGACTGACACAGCTAAAGTTACTTATGGGATTACAAGTAGATTACTCACACACGCTGTTAGAACGTTGAGCAACTTGATGCTGCATTTCTTAAAATAAATTCACCAAATCACACCGGTTTCTAAGATTTTTGCTAATAAAATTTGAATGTTTAACAGATTTCATGTCCTAAAACCTGACTTGCAGCTCTCACTAACCAAGTCTGTTAGTTGCGTTTGTACATGTTCTTCTCCTGGACTTGTTGATGATGTTCTTATGAAAGCAGAGGTGCAGTGCTTACTTTTACAGCACTAAATCACCCGGATCACGTGCAATCTGACCTTTTCTTTATGGTGACACATCCTTCCTTTTCTCCCCACACAGGTGTTTACTGATCGCCCACATTTACTGCACACCAGTTTCTGAACACAATCAATACCACGAAAAGCTCCAGGCAATAAACCGCCTAGTAACCATGATCTCTCAGCTCTCTTAAACCTTTTTTATAAACGCTAAATTGTGAGGTAGCAAGGAACTTCAAACAGAACTTCTCTAAAAGTTTTTTTCTGATCAGGCATCTGCAGTGATGATTACTTTACCAAGCCTACAGACCAGGTCTAGCCAGCTCACTGGTGTGGTTATGATTAGGGTTGGGCATGGAGCATCATTAAAATCGGTTCCAACTGTTAGTTTTTCCCGGAATCGTTCAAAGTTTTTTAGTTCGATTCCTAGAATGCCGACCGGAAGAGGAATCCGCGGCCGATCTCCGTGACAAATAAATGTGATCTGTAAATTGTGATCAACGCTTTTCAGAGCTGATCACACCAGCTGTCTGTGTGCAGCACCGAGCCCCCCTCCCCCACCCAGATATAAACAAACACGTCTGCCAAACTTTTACTCCGTAATGTAAACTTTAATTCCTGCAGCGTAGAGGAAACTTATTAAATACGTCAACACGGTGGATTTAATAGAAGCTTTAAAGAACAAACTCTGGACGGTGTGAGGTGAGTTTGTCTCACTGCAGAAATAAAAACACACACGGAGCGTCAGCAGTCACAGTCAGACGCAGCCAGCTACATTTAAGTTTCACTTCCTGTTCTGACTGAATGCTGCTGCAGCATGGAGGTGTAGTTCTCAGTCATCCTGGACATGATCATCCTGAGAGTTTCAGCTGAAAACAGCTGGACGCTTCTGGATATGTGGGAGACATTTAGCCTCTCATCCCAGAGGCTTCTTCCAGACTTTGGTTGTGGTCAGAAACAAACACACTGGTTGTGCTGCAAGTCTTTTTCTTTTTTCCTTCAAAACATGTTTTTGTCTAAATTAAGGTGATGTTTGTTCATAGAATTAAAATTCATGTTGGAGTTAAGATTATTTCATCAAGTAGGACCTGTGGTTAGCTGGATCATGTAAAACATGTCATGTCTTGAAAGATTCGGAGTCGGGAACCGATAGGAACCGGAATGGAAACGAGGAATCGGAATCGTTCTAAATCAAACCTAGTTATGATTCAGGTCAAGTTGGAAAAGGGACTTGGCTGCAACTGTCTTCAAGCAACCAGGAGATCATGTGGAGCATTAGCACTAAAAGCTTCTTTACTTTGGTCAAACAATCCAGCAGCATGCAGGCAGAAAAGGATTCTGTGGAATGATGTTTGATGGTGACCGGAAATTGTGCTGCTGAAAATACGAAAGATAGTTTTGTACCCATGTAGACAGATGAGGTCATGTAGGAGTCTTCTTTGAAGATGATGAAGTGAAAGTAGGGAAGCAGTAAGGGAGCCCAGTGAGGTACAGGACGGGGGAGACAACGGTATGGATGGGAGAAGTAGAAGCACATGGAGTCAATTATCCAAAAGCAAGGGGCAGCACATAGGTACAGGAGAGGTGGAGGGGATGGTTTGAGACAGGAGGAAATGAAAGGGAAGGTTTATAAGATGTGTGGACTGCAGCGGAACACAAAGGCAGGAGCTAGAACTAGAGCTGAAGATGGTCAGATTTATTTATGGAGTGAGAAAAAAGACTGGATTATCAGAAGGGTGTTTGGTTGGACAATGGAAGTGGAGTGTGAAGCTGCCATAGAGAGGACTCTACGACGAGCAGACGGTTGGAGTGACAGTGGAGGAAGCAAGGAATAGGGTGAGATGGAGGCAGATCATTTACTGCAGCGGCTTCTAAAGGTCCCCAGGAGATGAAAACAGGAGGAGAAATAAAACTATCAGGTCGTTTTCAAACCCTCAGCTAGAGATGTTCTAAAAGTCAGAAACTAATTAGCCTCTCACCTCTTTCACGTATTTATATACCATGTCGGACTACTTTTATTCTCCCTCTGACGGTCCTCTAACGGCTCTCAGAAAACAGGCGAGACAGAAACTCAGATGCAGCAAATATCCACTTTCTTCCTGTTATCCCGTTACTTTCAATATGTCTTTTTATCGCGAAACCCCAGGTGAGCTCAGTACGTCAACACACACACACACACACACACACACACACACACACACACACACACACACACACACACACACACACACACACACACACACCCACACCCACACACACACACACACACACACACACACACACACACACCTCAGAGTCGGCTCATCGCTCGATTACTGACTCACCTTTGACTTCCACCAACAATCACTCTGATCTTCTCCATAATGACATGTTGATAACGAGACTCATGAACTAAAGGCGGCGTCTCTCACACGTGGATCCACTTACAGCTACGCACGACGGATTCTACTCAGCTGATCACACTATAGATGCATATATCACCCTCCAGCCAGAAATAACACCCAACATCTACATCTGTTCATCTCCAGCATATGGAAAAGGGAAAAAGACCCTGAATCGGAATTTGGGTTTGAAGGATAAGTCCAGGTAGTAAAAGGAAGGAGAGGAATCTGAGCGGGGTTGATCACTGGTAAGCTGAAGGTAGAGGACGGAGATAAAACCGTGTCTGATGAATCTAATCAAACCCCCTTCATGCCAAAGACACCCTCTACATCACCCTGTTACACCAAAGGAGCATCCTGAGCCATATTCTTCTGATGCTTTATGAGTGATTAGGTTTGTGGAAGAGGAACAAGGTGATTTAAACTAACGACTCTACCTCCTGAGGAAATTGAATTAATTTGGAGTCAGGAGGGATATTTTACTGACCCTCTATTATTATTTCATAGAGTGTTATCACATCCCCCCCGCTGGTTTTACTCTGTCAGCCTGCAGTATAGAAACCGTCTACAGAGCTCTCGGATCATTGGACTACCACTGAGGAACTTAACATCGGAATATTTAGCAGGAAGTTTAGCAAAGAAAATCATTAAAGACCCCTCACACCCTCTTCATACTGTTTTCGAGTGGCTGCCCTCCAAACGCCGACTCCGATGCCCATGCTGCAAAACACGGAGGAAGAGAAGTTCCTTTGTTCCCAGAGTTGTGCCTCTTCTTTATTCTTAGTACAGATGGGGAGTGTATTTGTATGTGTGCGTGCATGTAGTTACATGTATGCATGTGTATTTGTATGTGCGTATGTGTGAGGGAGTGTGTGTGTGTGTGTGTGTGTGTGTGGCTACAGGTATGCGTGTGTGTATTTGTATGTGCGTATGTGTGAGGGAGTGTGTGTGTGTGTGTGTGTGTGTGTGTGTATGTGTGTGTGTGTGTGTGTGTGTGTGGCTACAGGTATGCATGTGTATTTGTATGTGCGTGTGTGTGTGTGTGTGTGTGTGTGTGTGTGTGTGCGTGTGTAGTTACAGGTATGCATGTGTATTTGTATGTGCGTACGTGTGAGTGTGTGTGTGTGCGTGTGTGTGTGTGTGTGTGTGTGTGTAGTTACAGGTATGCATGTGTATTTGTATGTGCGTACGTGTGAGTGTGTGTGTGTGTGTGTGTGTGTGTGTGTGTGCATAAAGGTTTACTCATAGCTGATCACTCACATGTAAAGGTATGAGGTTTTATGGGTTTTGTGAATATGTAAATTGAGTTTTAGCGCCTAGAAATTTTAGTGTCTGCTGCTTCACAATGCTGTCTCAAATTAATAAAGTTGTCTTGAACTAAAAAAGTGGAAAAAGAGTCAATAATGTCCTCATTTAACAGAAAAGTGAAAGTGAATATGGTTTGATCACAAAATTAAAGACGTTTGGATTATAAAGCGCTAAAAATACCAGTTTTTTGCTACTAGCAGCCAACCTGAAGGAAGACAATGCTACGGTTTGGTGAAACGGGGATATGATTCAGTGTCCAGGTTCGTGGTTCGCAAGTGAATGAGCTCCAAGTCGGATCAGTTATTTATTTGTGTCCTATGGGGGTGACAGGATATGTGCTGCTCTGTTATTGCTCTGTCAAAGTCACTCGATTGAGAAGACTACGCTCTAGTAGGAATATAAATGACAAAACAGCTGAGTGAAAGGGAGCACACGTGTCATAATCCGGCTAATTATTTCCGACTGTAGTTTTCCCAGAGTTTGAACCCTTACATTCATCGCCACTGAATCTCTCTTTTTCTGTTTTAATGGGATCTCTGTCAGATGTCCAGAAATGGCATGTTGTCTAAACCAAAGGAGGCGCAGACCATGACACAAACTGTCCACTGATTCTCCAACGCTTTGTTGACAAGAGCTAGCTGTCACATTTCAGAGCAGGGGTTGAGGCGGGACAGCTCTATTTGTGGTATAAGTTCAAGTGAGCACCTGGAGATTTGCTGCGCTACATCTCTGGAAAGCTCTGACTGGGCTACAAATGAGCGAGGGCAGTGAGGAGCATCCTTTCTATCACTCAAGCTACCCAGGAGACAACAAGGTGGGTTTGGATGAGGGTTGTCACGGTAACTGGTGTAGCGGTAAACCCTGGTAAAAATGTTGACAATAATAATAACAGTCTTGTTTTTAAAAAACTATATTATCTCGGTGGATTACCGTGGCTGCGGTGTAGGCGCGGTGACCCTTACCAGCCACCGTATCATCTGCTGAAGTTGCCGGCGGCACATGCACGCTTTGTTGTTTACAACCAAAACTTTCTTGAAGCTAAAGCTGAAATAATGGCCAAAGGAGGAGACGGCAGCGCTCAGGAGGACATTTATTATCCCTCAAAGAAGACAAAGTGGGAAGTACGGGCATTTTTTAGATATTTGAAGAATGCTGAGGGACAGTTGATAGAAGACGGCTATCCTGTTTGCAGCACGTGCAGAAAAAGTGTCTGTGAAAGGCAGCAATGCTTCAAATCTCATGACACATCTGCGTGACCATCACCCACAACTCTACAGTCAACACTAGGCAAGCTAACGTTAGCGTTTTAGCTAAAATGCGTGATCCGAGGATTTGGGTTGAGGGAGAATGCAACGAGTCGCTATATAAAGCAGCCGCAGCGCCGCTACCTGCATATAAACCGTGTCGCGGACACCCCCATGTTGAAATGACGCTATGCATTACGGGGCTCCCAGGGGCAGATAAGAGTTGGTCTCTCTCCGAGAATAATTATGAATTTAACAATGATTACTGTCTGATGACATTTTCCCACATCTGCAAAGCTCACTGGAAGGACACAAACTGAGGACGATATTCTCCTGATATAGGGTTTATTACTCAAGTAAGGGTAAAAAAGTATCTGATTAGAAGGCTACTTGATTACTGAGTATCATCTGATCTAATATGTTTAAAATGATGACATCAAACAGACAAAAAATAAGAAGCTATGGACAAATATTGGTATTTTAAAGACTAAAGGGAAAAATGTAAACAAATAAACAACATAATTACAAAATAACACATTTTAGACAAAATTTAGACACAAACTGAGGACAATATTTTCCTGATATACAGGGTTTATTTAGTTGTCTGAAAATGTAACACATTTAAAAAAAATACCGCGATAATACCGAAAACCGTGATAATTTTGGTCACAATAACCGTGAGGTTAAACTTTCACACCGTGACAACCCTAGTTTGGATAATGAGGGTAGATTTATTGTTTCTAACTGAAAGTCGGGACTCGATCAACAAGCCTGGGTCACCTTGGGGCGGGTGGGTGGTGGTGCTGTAGGAATATCACCCATGCATTCATGGGGAAACCTGCTTCTAACAAGTGATCCTGAGATGTCACTCCAGGAAAAAAAGTCCCAGAACGTGACTGGGACCAAGAACATCTGTCCAACTTCATACATGGAGTCGAGTACACCGACAGCCCATAGTATCACGATTTGTATGTCAGGGTTTTATGAACACACAGAAAAACATTCTCTTTAGGGTTACTCATTAAAATATTAAATAAAATTTAAAGATCGCTTACTTAATTTTTATGGAAGACTCTGGCCCAAAAATATCTGAAATAGAACTGAAAGAGAGGAAACAGAAATAGAGCATAAGAGTTTATTTACAGGTTATTATCACAAATGAGGGCTTTGTAGCTTTCAGAAACATGTCTTCTTCATGAGGTTTAAAGTTACAGTAGTGTGTGTGTGTGTACTTGTCTTTATATGCTTACGTGGACTACCATTGGGTATGGATTAGGCATAGTGGGGTCACTAATATGAATGAAAGTCAATGGCAGTCCACACAAGCATATAAATACAAGTAGGTGTGTGTGTGTGTGTGTGTGTGTGTGTGTGTGTGTGTGTGTGTGTGTGTGTGTGTGTGTGTGTGTGTGTGTGTGTGTGTGTGTGATTTATATACGTCAATACAGATGTGAAATCAATGCAGGTAAACAACTGCGATAATGGTAAAATGGTGATTCTTTCTCAGACTATAACTGTACCAACACTTCCAATCGCTGCAACCCAACTGCAGAGAGAAGTCTGGTTTGTCTGAGACAAAGATCACAGCTGCTACAACCTGTGATGTGATAATAGAAAAATGGTTCCTAATTACCTTTTAAAGCCAGAATAATGAGAAAAAAAGGTAGAATGCAACAAATGATCATCCCTTCATTTGCTAAACTCTTCTGTAATGCCCCAGATGAAAGGGTGAGAGATGAAGACGAAGCCTGTAGGGGGTTCTGTGTACCGTTGCTTTAAATCGGTGTTTGTAAGACGATAATTAAAAGGTGTGATCAGAGCAGTCAGAACATCAGAGGAAATGTTTAAATGGCCGATCTGACTGATGCAGCACTTGGCTGAAAGCACAGACAAGTGCAAATCAATATAACCTTTAATAGTAAGATTATTTATCTTTTATTTCAGGCTTAATTTACCTTTAATTTTGCAATCATACTCAGGGGCAAAACCGAGCTAAGACAGAATAATTACATGGCTTCCCTCTGAGCCTGCATGGGAAAAATAATGATAATTACAGATGATGTAATATTTTAATTCAGAAGCTGTCAGGCTTCTTCAACACGACCAGTTTTTCAATTTGAAACTGTTATTTTTACCTTTAATTAAATATGCATAAAAATATCTGAACAAGAATGGATAAAGAAACCACACTTTGACTTTAATGTGGAACGTTCCAGAGTGAAAATCTGACGAGGTTCTGCTGCAGGCGAGGTAATGATAATCTGAATTAACTTTGAGGGGGAAAATAAATGACATGAACTTGTGTGGCTTTCTTTAGAGCTCACTTTATAGTCCAGCATCAACATTGAGTGTTTATTTTTGTGATCTTTATTCAGACATTGAGGTTGTTTAAAACATTAATTGGATCATTTATATGCTTAACCTGAAGCTTGTAAATACAATATGAGCGCCTTGATGGCCGCCCTCGTGGTCTGCCTGTATCTGCTTTTGTTCTACGTGCTTGTGTGTGTGGACAGGTTGTGCTGCGGGGACACATTTCTGTGCTTCAGGACGTTGGGGCGATGACGATAAAGTTGATTCTGATACAAGATGAATGACACCAATGCTGCTAGTAGGGCTGCAACAACGAATCGATACATTCGATGAAAATCGATTACTAAAAGCGTTGGCAACGAATTGCATCATCGATTCGTTGTGTTGCACAACTCTTCCAAAAGCGCCCCCCCTTCCCGCCTGCCGTTGCGCGCAGACAGATCAGCGCGAGGGAGAGCCGGCAGTTGTTTGGAAGAGGAACATGGCAGAAGCAGCGAGAGTCAAAAAAGTAAAAGCTTTTTAAGTTTGGGAGCATTTTCAGTTAAATCAGGCGAAGACATGCGTTACCTGCAACGTTTAGGTCAGACTTAGCATGGCACGGGATGATGCAGCGTCTTAAACGCAAGCATGTCGGGATCATCAGCGAGGAAGGAGAGAACTCTGTGTCCGGGTAAATTAAAAACTTTTCAAAAGTGATTCATCCAAGTCCCGGATTATTACACAGGCTAGACATGCCCTAAACTCGTAAAAAAAGAGTCTAAAGTCGTGAGCGCGACGCTTATTAGATGAGCGGGGGACTCGCGCTGCTGCGAACCGGTTCCGCCCAAGGCCGGATTAACTGGGCAATTGCCCAGGGCCCACGAACTCTAAAGGGCCCAGGGCACGAGCAAAATACTGTATCTATAATTTCCCGCTTTATGAGGACTATGGTGACCGTACGTTCCGTTTTCCCCGGACGTGTCCACTTTTCACTCTCTGTCCGGGCGTCCGGACTGCGGGTTCTTGTATTGATGAAAATGTCCGGCTTTTCATCCAGGAGCAGGGATCGAATTATGGGGGAGCTGTATATCCTACACATCCAGGGGAACCGGAAAAAAGTTTTCTATATTATATCATTTTTGGACTCTTTTGAGCAGAGAGCGGCACAGCGTGTTGTTGCGCAGCGATCCAGGCAGCTGCTTCCAGCGCACGGTCCATTCTCAAAGTGGCGCAACCAAAAAACTATAATTAGCACACGATCGTTCATGTCTGCACATGTTCTCTATTTTCTGTCTTATTTGTGCCTGCAGCGCTCTGCTACTGCGGAGCTCATCACCTGTGCTGTGGTGATTTCACCTCACTGACGCAGCATCGAAAACGCGCTCTGCGCTTTGCGGTCAGGAGATCCCTTTGATCTACTCAGAAGTAACTGATGAGGTGAAAAAGTAAGAATCCAGGCAGCAGTTTTTCTGGAGAATTAAGAGGAGATGCAGGAAGATGAGAGACAGACAGGACAGGAAAATAGTTAAATAAAAACAAGAAAACAAAACAAAGTGTTGAAAAGTAAAATGGAGGTAGATTTATCTCCACTACACATTTTTACCTGTATAAAACAATAAGTTACACACATGTAATATTTATAAATTTGATACTATTCAGGTCACCTTCAAAACTCAGTCACACACCCAGGGCCGTTTCAAGACATTTTGGGGGCCAAGGCTAAATGCCCCCCCCCCCCCCCCCCCCCCCCCCCCCCAATAACTGGGCTCCCCAGAAGCCTCTGTGTAATTCATACCCTCTCCAGGAGTGTTAGTTATACAGTGTTTATAAAAGCCCCTCAGACATTACTGACATGTTCTAATATTATCAGATGAAAAACTAAATTATCAGACATGCTGTCTCATCTGCTTCTTTTCTAAACTTGCAAAAAGTAACAAAACCATTTGAAAGCCACCATTTGTGGATTCTCTGAAAGTTTCCATGGAGTGTGTGACAACTTATTTTTTCAGTCATTTTTGGAAATAGTGATCAATTTTGATTAATTCACAGCCTATGTTTAATTACATTTAAAAATTTGTTGTTTGACATCCCCAGTTATAATAAATGTCTACAGATGAGATCAAACAAAACTGATGAGAATTGCCCTTAAGCTGTTCAATTGGACCAAGCATTTTAGGTCACAGATAGATGTAGCTTAGGGTCTCTGTCTATACACCTTATAAGACAATTTAGGTGATGGCATGTTGTTTTTCTGCTATTGAACTGTTTTCTAATAATGTTGCGTTAAATAAAGTGAAGGAAGGAGAAAAATAACGTTTCCCTAGCAGTTTCTAAAAATTTCCCCATGTAATCCGATTAATCGATTAATCGTGTCGAGACCCCATCCGATTCATCGATTATCCAAATAATCGTTTGTTGCAGCCCTAGCTGCTAGTTAGTTCAATAGGTTGTTTTTGGCCCTTAACCAGAATATTTTTTAAATGGTTGGACCACTGAAAACACACTTTTTGAATGATTATTTCTGACTATAATCTGCTGCATTAGCTTCTGATAGAAAATAGACGATGAAACTCTAGGATTAGACAATCCTGACAGATCTTCGTCACGCTGTCACTTAACGTTCATGCACTCACCCATCCTGACTCACAACGGGGAAGGCTGTTATTGGTTTGGCGTCTGGAAATTAGCAGCGGACGTCTTGGCTAGTTTAAGCTAACATTAGCATTAGCCTCTCCACCACATGGCAGAAGCTCCTCCAGGCTTGTGGAGATAAAACATCAACGTTGCAAGTCAGTGGTAGAGTCTTGTTGCGGTTATCCAATCCGGGGCGAGATGTTCAAATATCAGGTAATAAGCCTCCAAAATCTGCCGCCTGAAGCTCAGCTGTGATTCGGGCAGCTTTTATGTCCGGGACGGTGCACCAGTGTATGTGGCTATCACGCTCCTCCTTTTCCAGAATTTATTGAACTTTAATCTCGACGACAACCTCCAAAGATCAACACTGGTGGTTTTACTTGTGTTAATATAAAAACAGGGGTCAGAACACCAGACTGCTTTGATTCAACAAGACAGAAAAGAAAATGAGCGTGATTGGTGATTGGAAGGAAACTAAACCATCAGTAATTGCACTCCCGCCTATAATTAAAGAAATAACTGTGTGACTTCACATTAGCATGCAGCCAGTTGTTAATCAGTAGGGCTCTAAACAGGTTTGATCTTACCTGCTGATGGACACGTCGCTTAATGCAGGGCTGGATGACAAATCGACACTCCTTGGAGACTGATCTCCACCTGGGGAGCTCTTTGTTTCTGCAACTAGAGCAGAAGAAAAAACAAATGAGCAGACACGTTCTGGGCCGAAGAGGGCAGCTTTTCAAAGGTTATGGGCTAAAACAAAAAGCTCATTACAGAATAATGACAACAATACGACGCCACAAGACAAAAACACCGGACTTTGTACAGTTTAATGGAGTAAAGGTGCAGAGAAGCCCAGATCAGATGCCTTTCATGCCAAAGTTTTAAAACTACGACTTTATGATCGTTTGAGGAGTGATCATGTCTTGGCCAGATTCACTTCTTTTATTTTTTTTAACTTTGCAACCTGTTAGAAATGTGTGGCCCTTTGTTCAGCTGCACTAAGAGCTTTAATCTGCATGTTGCTGAACTTGTCCAACAGACTTGTTGATCTACAAAAGAAATAAGAATAAGCCACGTAACGTTTGGTCCTGGGGCAGCAGTAGCTCAACAGGTTGAGCGGGTTTGTCCAGTAATCGGAAGGTTGCAGGTTCGATCCCGGCTACGGACAGAGAATTCTGCTGTTGTGTCCTTGGGCAAGACACTTAACCCACCTTGCCTGCTGGTGGTGGTTAGAGGGACCGGTGGCGCCTGTGCTCGGCAGCCTCGCCTGTGGCAGTGTGCCCCAGGGCAGCTGTGGCTACATCGTAGCTCATCACCATCAGTGTGTGAATGGATGAATGATACACTGTAGTGTAAAGCACTTTGGAGTCCTTACTCTGAGAGGTGCTATGCGGGTCATTTATCATTGATTTATTTATCATTTATCAACGACGTTTAGATCAGTTTACCTGAAGAGTTTGATTCTTGAACGTCCTCTTTCTTCACCACAACTTCCTGTTTAGCACGAGGCTGTCTGGGGTTTCCTAGGCGACCTCTGACCTGTGCAATTAGCCGAGAGAAGTCGCTGCTGTGCTGCTTCCCTGTGGACAGAAAGCATCGCAGAACATGTTTGAGATTTAAACTACTTATTTAATCTTAATGTTATAAAAAGTTCTTGTTGACTCACTCAAATGGGGCATTATTGACAATCTCAAATCATTTGAAGAACAAACAAAAGCACAATTAAAAACATCAGAGGTTTTTATAAACCTGTACAAATGGAGAGTTCTGAATGAGGGCTCATATGTCAGACAGCTTCAACTACTGAATAAGATTACTATTGATTTCTCTGCATTTCAACCTTCAAAAGGTTAAAACGAAGGAAAATCTTAGTTTTCCATTTCAGTAAGATGAAATGGAAAACTATATTTAGCATTATAGACAGCTCCAAAGTTTGTCCAGAAAAAGAAAAAAGAAATTATCGAAAACCTGACTACTAGCATTAGTGCAATCACACTATCACCGCTAGTGGGTGACAGGTTAAAAAAAAGAGCACTGGTCTGTTTTGGTAGAAAATAAGAATAAATCCTGTATTTCTCCTGGACTGCACCTGTGCATCACACAGAGCCCGTTGCTGCTGCAGCCCAGGCATCTGTCATGGATGCCTCCACAACACTTTCCAGGTGAATTATTTAGGTCATGCTGTTTGCTGGAAGAGATCCTGGGGCATTCCTGTGACACACAGGAGAGGTTCTGTCTCACTGACTTGGACATTCAGAGCCCCCACCACCCTGGAGCATGTGATGGAGGCTGAGGATGCCGAGCAGCTGTCCTCATGAGTGAAACCACTTTTACTTTATTTTAGTTAGGATAACATCCCGAATCTTCACCAAAGCCTGCGTTTATTCTTTATTTGGGTCCCTCTTTGAGCTGCTGTAGTTCACATAAAACGTTCACTTCTCTAGCTGAGGTTTAGAGGTTCACCAGCTTTGCACACAACAAGCTTTCTCTTTCATGTCAGACTGCGTGGCAGCTACATTAAAAAAGAGAGGTTCAGCTGTCTGAACTACTTATGAGTGGAATCGTATCGTCATGCATGAGCGGTATCTTTCTCTCTCTCCGATCGTCCGCTGTGTCTCTTTAGAGCTTCCATCAACACGACCACTCCTGATGTGATGAGGCGGACGTCTGAAGGACAACTGCTGAGTGACCTTGACTAGGTCCCGACTCCATTAGGAGTTAGCTTAGCAGGGATGATCAAGTGGTGACCGTTGGCTCTGACCGGCTACTAAACATCATTATCAAGAAATACTGACTTCATCAGAGATGCTTTTTGTCTCAGACTAAAAAAAGCATTTCAGTGGAAATGAAACTAAGTGACAGGAAAAATGAACGAGATGCACAAACACACAAGCACCGGAGCATCCTTAATATAATTTAACTGTTTCTGTCACACATTTGCAGGTTTTCCAGATTTGGAAAAAGTAGAATTACATGGAAAATTACAGTTCGATCAGGAATTGTGTGACTCTGTAGCCGTACATCGTAAACAGTGGCGGTTCTACCATTAGGCATAGGTCGGCGGCAGCCTGGTGCCCCCAACATAAGGGGGCACCCTCGCCCTGACCACTGGCACCGCTCTGTTAATCTCACAATGGACTATTCCTTAAAGACGCAGATGAACAAACAGGAAGTGAATGGTAGTCATTCCACTTCAATCCAGATGGTGGCAGTAATGCACCAAATTGTTGTTTGCCAAGTGCCATAAGACCACAAATAAGAAGAAGAAGAAGAGAGGCGGGAGCGTTCGTAACAAACCCGAAGCAGTAGTCAAAGCATTAAGCATGAAATGGAGTTCTCCTAGTGGCTCCAATAAGAGAAAGAAGCAGCTTGCTTTAAAAAAGATTTTATCTTCACTTCTCAAAAGTGATGTCGTCTTTTAATGCAAACATTTTTTTAATTAGTTTAGTTTATTTCAAACTAAGAAAACATACATAATTTTTTAAAAAGTACCACAAACAGAAAAAAATACATATCATCCCTTCTGTGTTTGAAAAGGAGTAGGCTGAAGTGGAAACTTATATGTCCCTACCCCTTTATACAAGTAATTTTTACTTGTTTACTAAATCTAACACAAAACCTATATTAAAACAAACAAAATGGTACAAGTCACCAAAAAAAACCACCAAATTATATGGAAAAAACGAAAAAAGAAAAAAAAAACATCTTTTTACAATTGATACAATTTACTTTTCCTTGGAATAAAGGACACCCACATAAATCATCTATTTTCTACTATATACTTGTTCAGAATATGTTTTTTATAATTCATTTTAAACACATTTATATTTGTACTTACTTTGATTTCTTCTTCTAAATTGTTCCATAATTTAACCCCTATTATTGTGATACACATCTGTTTTAATGTTGTTCTAAACTTATGGATCTTTAAGTTTAGTGTCCCTCTCAGGTCCTTCTCTCTCTGTGAACAGTTTCTGTATTTTATCAGGCATTAATTTATTTCTTACTTTATACATTATTTGTGCTGTTTTGTATTTAACCAAGTCCTGGAACTTCATTGTCCGTGTTTTAATAAAAAGTTCATTTGTGTGATCCAAATATCGTGCATTTGTTATTAACCTGATAGCCCTTTTCTGCATTGTCGTTATTGTTTGTAAATTACTTTTGTACGTGTTTCCCCAGACCTCTACACAATAGCTCAAATATGGCAGTAGCATCATATTGTATAACATATAGAGTGCTTTCTGATTAAAAATATACTTAGCTTTCCCCAATATAGCAATGCCCCGTGCAAGCTTCCCCCTAACATATTTGATGTGTGGCTTCCAACAGATCCTGCTGTCTATGACCACCCGAAGAAATTTTATTTCATATACTCTCTCAATTTTGACATGATTAATTGCTATATCTAATTCATTGTATCTTCTTTCATCACCAAACAACATAAATTTTGTTTTCTCTAAATTTAGTGACAGTTTATTTACATCAAACCACTTTTTTATTTATTTATTTCCTGTGTGACCACATCCAGGACCTGTTGCAATTCCACACCCGAGCAAAACACATTTGTGTCATCTGCAAACAATACAAACTTCAATACTTGTGAAACCCTACAAATGTCATTTATGTACATTATGAATAGTTTAGGTCCTAAGACTGATCCTTGAGGTACCCCACATTGTATCTCTCTTAGTCCTGATTTATGTTGATTTATTTGCACATATTGTTGTCTATTTGATAAATAACTTTTTATCCAGTCTAAAACTATACCCCTGAAACCATATTTTTCCATTTTTCTCATCAATACGTCATGGTTTACTGTATCGAAAGCTTTATTCAGATCTAAAAACAACCCTATTGCATGCTTCTTTTTGTCAATGCATTCTGTTATTTCCTCATTAAGATCAATCAGTGCCTGGACTGTTGACCTATTTTTCCTGAAGCCATACTGGCATTCCGTCAGCAACTCATATTGATCAACGAAATTATCGAATCTTTTAACAAACAGCTTTTCTAATATTTTGGAAAATTGCGATAGTATTGACACAGGTCTATAATTTGTAAATTGATGCTCATCTCCTGTCTTGTAAATAGGAATTAATCTCACAATGGACTATTCCTTAAAGACGCAGATGAACAAACAGGAAGTGATTGGTAGTCATTCCACTTCAATCCAGATGGTGGCAGTAATGCACCAAATTGTTGTTTGCCAAGTGCCATAAGACCACAAATAAGAAGAAGAAGAGAGGCGGGAGCGTTCGTAACAAACCCGAAGCAGTAGTCAAAGCATTAAGCATGAAATGGAGTTCTCCTAGTGGCTCCAATTAGAGAAAGAAGCAGCTTGCTTTAAAAAAGATTTTATCTTCACTTCTCAAAAGTGATGTCGTCTTTTAATGCAAACATCAAAAGAAAGCAGAAAGGAAAGACAATAGAAGATGTTTAAAGGGAGGAAAACATAGACCAAAATGGAAAATAGAAGAAAAATAACAGAAAGGCAAAAAGCACAGGAGCACTGACAGGAAGAAGAAAGCAGAGCAAATACTGAAGGCACTCAAAGGGAGAGAAAGACAGGAAAAAAGAGGAGGACTAATAAAAAGGGGAAATAACTCATGTCAGAAGAGGGTAGAGTTTCGCAAATCCAGTTAAAGGTAAGATTGTCGAAAATTTAGTGTAAGGGGCCCCATGTCTGTGTTCGCCTTGGGCCCCCAAATTGCTAAATCCGCCACTAATCGTAAGACAACATTAGCATAAAACATCAACAGCACTGAGGCTTTGGTGATGCAGGTAAAGAAAACCTGGACCTCCACAGAGCTGAGTCAAAACATTCAAGGTTTAAAAGGAGCATTCATTTAGTCATCCAGTCGTCCAGCGTGCATGTAGCTGCTCTCTCAATAAAAGACCAGGTCCCAGTAAGACGAGGTTACTGCAACCTGGTGGACTCGGTGTTTGCATGTGGCATTCCCATGTGTTCAGTCACCACTCCCTATGCTGGCAGAGTGAGTCATCCACATCCTCCTCTGACAAATCAGGAGGTTATCATCACAGCGGAGCAGCTATTTATAGAACCCACCTCCAGTGAGTCACATCCATTTCTCAAACACTTATAGAGTTTCCTCCTCCTAGTGACTTCCATCAAGCTTTTTCTAGTCCAACAATGACTTCAATTGTGTCCTTCGATCCTCACGAGCAATGTCAGAAAGGTAGGGAAACAAGTCCCAGATTTTCTGAGCGACGGACGAATGTTTAGGCAGTAAACTAAAGTTGTGGTTTTGTGGAGAAAAGGAAAGGGAAAAACTAAGACGGTAGGTTGTAGTACTGTGAAATTGTGAAAACAGCTTTTGAAAAGCAACAGTAGCACACATTCAAACGAGTACTTCCCATCATTTCTGTCAGGTTCTCTGGCTGAACAAGCTGCCTGCAGGAAGAAAACATATATGCATCGATCCGACACAAAAACTCTCGCCTTATGGAAGTTTGACAGCCAAAACATGTATAGAAATAATAAATGTCTTCTTCATACATTCTCCTGCAATGCCCTGGTCCTGTAGAATGAGCCCTGTCATTTTTACTGTGATTGCCCGTTTTTCTGTAAAATCACAGAAAAACCTGGGTTCGATTCTGGATGTGAACATAGTTCATTTAGAGTTTCTTTTTTACATTAATGGCATATGTTTTTTTACAGTAAATGCCCAAATTTTTATTTGCGACTCACCGAACGGCACTGAATTCACAGATAAAAAAGATGTGGGTTCAACTTTCATTTTGGAACAATTTTTCAAGCAAAGGAAGGGAATGATCTGAGCATGCAGGAGGACTGACCCATCATAAACTTTTGTCGGCTGTGCTGAAGAGAAAGGTACAGAACCAAATTATTTAATTAATTAGCTGCGCGTTCTCCTGTCCTCCGGGCCACACACACACACACACACACACACACACACACACACACACACAAGGGACTGTCTCACTGTTATTTTCGTTAAGGAGTGTGCACGTACAGCATGCGCGCCTCGTGCACGAGCTTTTGGCCTGAGGGGGCAATCGCGAGCATAAAAATTCAAAACTCCGTGAAGTCCCTTTAACAAACGGGGCTAAGCTGATTTACTACCCAAGCTCTTTGTCTTTGTAACACTGACACATTTATACATCAGAGTGTGTCACGAAGACACAAAAGCAACAACTTATGAAAACATAGATTAGCTTGACAGGCTTTCTGTGCCTGAGAGGCAGGTGGCAGCTCACGCTGAGTGGGGCTCTTCAGCGCCAACATCTTTGGTTATTCTAAATAATAAACAAATCTAATCATTTCAGAAGGCCGTGCTTATTAGAAACAGCGATTCGCCACAGGCTGAAGGGTTTGGTGTAATACCCTCCACATGTTGTAGCTCACAGGCTGCTGGGTGCAAACAGTGGTTCTTTTGGTTCTGTGACTGCAGGCCCCAGAAAGGTGAGGGTTGAACGCTCGACAGCTGGTAATGGAAAGGATTTAACAGCTTTACAGGTGAACTCTTGTTCAAACACCCTATCTGGGGCTATAAACGGTGATCAACACACTCAAGCATCTAAAAAGGAGGAAAACAAAACACTTACTATAATTTGAATTCATCTCATCAATCTCCTCCTCTGACTGGTTCTTTGAGAAAACCAAGACCTGCAGGAGAATACATTAAACACATCTTGTCACAAAAAGGTTGGAAAGAAGAAAATAAAGAACAAACAAAACTCATAAATTCACCGTTTCTTTTGACTTTGCATTTAAACGTTATAATTCACTGACAAATCAGCACATACAGGTTTTGTTTTCCCGTGCAGCCGATTTATCTTCTTCTCACTGGCCTCCACCTCTTTAGCGATCTCTTCAGCTGTTAAAAACAAAACGTTTACGTTGTTCACTTTGTAAATGAATTGTTGAAAGGTTTGAATTCACGACAGATGTGCAGAAACTGAAGAACTAAACAAACATAAGCAGTGACTGGATGTTCCTTTGGGTTAATACACTCAGATGTTTATGAGGATGCATAAACGTGTTAAGCGGTGTGAAGACACGTGGTTACTAAGGGTGGGACAAAATACCGACCCGACATTTCAACTCATGAACGAGTCTCAGTACGCTCTTCCCCTGCACTGATTTTTTTTTAACCACTACCAGAGAAGTCCAGCAGAGGCGCCCCTCATGACGACAGTAAATCTAGCTGAAAACATTAGGCAAAGAAGAACACAAGGCACAAGATGGAGGAGTTGAGAAGCGGGGAAAGACAATAATTAAAAGAAGCACCAGCAAGCTTCAAGTCAAAAGTTAGTAGTGTAGGTGGAACAAAGCTAGATGAAGACAAGAACTGCCTCACAACACGCGCAGCCGCCTCCTTCACCACCGTCTGGAGCTAACAGAAAAGGTGGTTTTCTGTTAGCTCGCACGCGCCCCCGGCACTGTTTTTTTCCAGGCAAAGTTCCTTTTTATTTCTATTGATGCTATGTTGATGACTCATGCCATCTCTGTGTACATCTGTAAGACCCTTTGCTTGTACAGCACTGTTAAGATTTTGCTTTGTGATGCACATCCCTGAACCCAGAGCCCCGAGCCACGGACATTACACTGACATGACAATTGCTGCCATGTATGAAGAGACCAGGACTAAAGGAGAGAACTCATCGCTGTCTGTGCAAAGACGCATTTGGTTTTTATGTAAAAACAGATCAACATTGTTGGGTTTCTTTACTGCTGAATCATCTGCCCGCAACGTATTATTTTTACACACTTAACCACAACATTCTTTTCACTGAAAGTAATATTATTTTCTTTTCGTTTCACTAAAATTGTGTAATGATAATAGAGGGTAAACTGGGTTAAGTAAATTGCTTGAAAAGATATTTATATTATTACCACTACTTGCGACCAATAGCTGTGATACTCTATTTAACTAGAATATCACCTGCTTGGTCTTACTGTTTTAGTCAGAAGATTCTAAGATTCTTTAATTCATTAAGGGATTGTACACACTTCGCTTTGATTCAAGAAACAGTCAGGTTTATAAACAAAGTAAGAATTTATTTACAAACACTTAAGACTTGACAAATTGTTTAAACTACTATTTACTGTGAGTGGATGCAAACTAATGGATAGTCTGGAACCTATGTGTGAATATAATGTATTCAGCATCTCCGCTCTCAGAGCTGAGTTCTAGATATAAAAGAATTTGGTTTGCGTTAAGCTATAAGTTATTATCAAAACCACATGCAGACGCTATCTCGCTGTGCTCTACCTCACCTGTTTGGAGACCCCGTTTGGATCTAAAATCTCCAGGAGCCAACGGCCCAACTGCACCTGGTTCGTAGAGAAACCTCGATGCGACCAAATCAGTCCTCAGATGTCTCTCCGGGTCACAACGATAGATGAATGAAACCAAGCGTCTTAAAAATAACTCTGAAGGAGTTTTGAGTCAGCTTTGTTCTGCAGGAAAACTATCTTGTTGTTCTCAGCTTCGCAGGTGCGAAAAAGGTTTAAGGTTTTGACAACGTGTCAAAATCCTTGGTTAAAGAAGTCTGCTAAAGATGGCCGGTCTAAAGCTTGCTCTCGAACTCTCGAACAGTTGAGCTGTTCGAACAGTTTTGTCTGAAGTTGAACTCGGGGAAAAACCAGAGTAAAACTAGTTTTAACGGATTGATGTTATCTTGAATAGCCAACCAGAAGTTGGCACGTTGAGGATGTTACCAAGCATCTCAGAACACACCCTCTTCGATACAGAGGTTGTGAATCTAGGTAAAAGGTTACTTATGTGTCATGCATTAACTTAACTTTACTTGTGAGTGCAAATGTTATGCCCTCATCAAGTAAACATACTAGTCATATGTCATTAAACACAAATCGATAAAACATTTCATTATTTATAATTAGCAATAACAAAAGTTCATTCAATGATTATTTTTAATGATAAAATCTTCTTTTCTTCTTCCATCTGGGAATAAAGGAGTTTATTTCTCTGTGAGGGACCTTGGAGGAGAAAATGTTTATTGTTTATCATTTATTATCTCTGCAGTCCAGCTAGTGTGAGGAAGTAGGCTCTGATTAAAGGGACTGCATGCAGACTTCGAGTCTCCTGTTAGGGGAAAGATTGTAGGAAGTGTCATAGCCAGGGTAAGTTCACCTGGCTGTGCATTTGACCTGTGGGATCACAAAATCAGGCCATTCATGACGTTACAATTGTGTCCCTGTAAGGCATTTACTTTTGTACACATGGGCCGTGTTATAAGAGTGTAACTTTAAGGCACTTAAACTTGGTCTTACATTGATTTAGCAGAGTTAGCTGTTTAAATGCAGCTGATTGTTAACTGTCTTAAAATCCGAAGTGTGTGTTGCCAGGGAATGCCTTGGGATTCCCCAGGATGAGCTGGCCCAAGTGGCTGGGGAGAGGGAAGTCTGGGCCTCTCGACTTAAGCCTGATTTATACTTCTCTGCGTCGATGCGGAGACACGCAATGCCATTATGTGTCGGAGCAAGGGCTCTCCGACATGCTCACAGAGGGTGACGGAGACATGCCCATAATTTTAAACATCCGTAGAAAGTGACAGAGAACGCAAGCTTGTGATTGCTCAGGATGCCGTTTCCTGTATATTCGTCACCACCACCACTGTAGCTCCGTTAAAAAGTAAACAGATATTTAGCTGCAGACCCAGAACAGATTGATGAACGCATCACAGAAAAAGTCCAAAAATAATAACATTTATTCACCCGTGAATGAACGAGTACAAAATACGGAGCCAACGTGGACGGAAACAACGGGAAATGTGGGTTTGAAGGTGGCGACCGCATGAAGAGGTGGAGGAGAATGAATTGTCCGTGTAACAAAGTCTCTGAAACATATAAACACATTAGTAAATACCAGGTAAATATGCAATCAGGGGCATGATACATGAGTGTTATGGTGGCAGGATACCACAGAACAGCGCTACGACCTCTGTTGTCCTGGCGGGGAATTGCTTTGCAACACTCTGCTGCCTGAACTGAAGTTCTAATGTGAAAACCTTTCTGACAGTCAGTGTGCGTCTCTCCATTGCGGAGATCACGGAGAAGTATAAACCAGGCTTTAGGCTGCTGCTCCTGTGACCCGACTGCGGATAAGCGGAAGAAAAGGGATGTATATGTATATACATAGATATATATATATAAATATGCACACACATATATATATATATATATATATATATATATATATATATATATATATACACACACACACACATTAGGGATGTGAATCTCAGAGCAACTCACGATTTGATTCAATTCCGATTCACTGGGTGTCGATTCGATTCAGAATCGATTCTCGATTTAAATCAACTCACAATCAATGTTAACAAAGAGTGTCAGTTCTAGGATGTACAAGTTAGTTAAAGTAATGGGACATTTTTATTTAACTTTAAACTGGTCATGCTCAAAAAAATGCAAATGAACAAGGTAAACTAAAGTGATTCTAAAACTGTAAACAGAAACAATCTTTTGACTAAAAGGCAACATTTATTGTTGCTTACCTCGTAAAATACAACAAATCTTTAGTTACCTAACAGTAGCTTTGAAAGTAATACGGTCAAATACTTTTCAAGTATGTGTGGAAACAAGTTTAACATTTGAGTCCTCAACCTGTTTAAAAAAAAGTGCCTCCGATTTCTTACAAAGGAAAATGTGTTCCCTCATTTATCAATAACTTAAAATAAATACATGAGTAATCCTGAGCCCTCACTTATCAACTTAGAAAATAAATATGAGAGTATCTCAAATTAATGAGTATGGAAAAAATTACATTCATGTGCCCTCTTATCAGAAGATTAAAAAAAAATCATCTCAATTTATGGGGCCGCAAAAGTAAACGGAGTACCAACTTTCCTAACAAAGATAAAAAAACAGACTAAAAGGCATCTCAAACCTGTAACATGCCAAACATTTGAGTTCTTGGGATCGATTCTGAACCTTTGTGAATCGATTCTGAATCTTTATTAATAAGAATCCTGATTCAGACTTGAATCGATTTTTTTCAGCACCTCTAATACACACATATATATACATATATATGTATATATATACACTCATACACACACACACACACACACACACACACACACACACACACACACACACACAAGGCTAAATTGTGCAATATATCATCTATAGCAAAATTGTTATGTTATTATATCGTGAGGTATGCTGAGGTTTCCAGCTCTAATGGTTACATGTCTGCTTGTTTATTTTTAATAATGTGTATTTTTGATGTCTAAAGGTATGTAAAGGAGAGCTGGGCCACCCTTGACATTTTTATTCTACTTTCAATAATCTGTAGTGCTCTGAAATAGTTGAAACCAGCCTGGATCAATTATTTTCCAGACTTTTTAAAAGCCTTTTACAGCTTTTGTTTGGGCTACTTTTTGTTTCAGTTTCAGAAGAAATTTCCTTTTTATGTTTGATCACATGTGAACAAAGTGATTCTTAAAAGGATATAAACAAAAATCGCTCCATATCCATAAATGTCTGACACTTAGATCAGCTGACCGGGAGAGTTTAGAAAACATTCTGCTTTTAATCTCAGATTTCTTACAGCCATTTACAGAGCAGCGCCACAAATGTCTATTTAATGTGCAGTTAAGGCCGTCTCTGAACCACGCTGATGAGGGCTAGCGGCTCTAATTGGTGTCATTTGGGCGAAGAAGCCAAACACTAGACTTTTACATCATATGGACCACATCTATACAAGGAGTCCTTGCTTGCTTGTATTTAAAGTTACGAACAGATTATTTTACCAGATTTAGGGTTGAGAGAGTCACACTGTGAGTTGTACAAGAGGACAAAGTCCCGGTGTCTTTTGATCAGCTGGTCCCGAGACCCCTGCACGGACAGATGGTTCTCCTTCAACCGCCTCTTCAGTTCCTGAATGGACAGAAGATTGTACACCAGCTTCGCCATCGGACGCCTGGTTTTGATACGAGAGCTGAAACTGAGATCAGAGCTTTGTTTTACTTAATGCAAACAAACACCATAAACAAAGGATAATGAATGATGTCAATCGCATTCCCCGCTCCACATCAGATTATTAAAACACGCTCAGATTAAGTGCTTTCCATGTTTGGCTAAAGAGACAGAAATTCACTGCAGCATGCATCAAGCACACAAATTCAAATGTTCACATGTTTGCTGCTAAAACCAGACAGACGACGTTCATCAGTGGAAGGTTTCAGATCAGCGTCTCTAAACACCACAGCAACACTAAACACTGAAGGGAAAATGTCACCATTTTCACATGGACCATGATTCTAACCTTTAAAGCCATTAATGAGGAAAGAAACATGCTTGTTAAAACTCATCAATACATGTTTAGAATGAGTACCAACTTTTGAAATGGTTCCAAGTTACAACGGTTTCTAAATCAAAACTGACTCGTTATCAGAAAACTTTGCGCCTTTAGCGATATCTTGTGCTTAATCACAGCTTTAAAGAGTCGATGTGTAGTTTTTACCACTAATCTCTGGAAATATCCATCGAAATGTTGTTGAAAATGATTTCAATGATTCCCAGTTGTTGAAAACTATTGGCGGCTTCATAACATATTCATATAAATGGGGTCTAAAATACATGAGAGCGGGTCTAAGTCTGTGGGCGACATCATATCAGACTCAAACTTTACTTCTACAGGAGCCTGTGAGGACAAAAATGCATTTACTGATTTGTAACAAGTGGTTACTAAACTTTTGCCATTCATAAACGTTTTTTACACATTTACCTCTTCACTCGTTGTCAGTGATGAAAGGGAATCTGATGTGCTTGTTATTTTGCTGGAGGTTGCGCCCCCAGGGATTTTTGACCCTAATGGCCATCTGTTGGTAAGGTCTTCCTCAAACACAAAAATAATGCTTACTCACAATGATCTAGGTGTGTACTGCCCCCAATCACGAGGGAAAATACACGCAGTCACTTTAACCCAAACTCCACAGACAAGTTGAATAAATAAACATTAATGTTATATCTCATCAAAGTTCTAGGTTCACTTAATTCATTTGGTTGCTTAAGTGTATGTTTTACCTCCTCAGGCTGTCCTTCTTCCCCTCACTGCTGAGACAGATGTCCAGATGTTTGTTGATGAAATGCTGTGCCACGCTTACAGAACAAACAGGGCACTCAACTGGAAAACAACAACAAAAAAAAGGATGAACATGAAGTCATTAGCATATTAATCTGCACCCCATGCTAATCATCCACTTTTAGTTCCAGGAGTCAAGACTCATTAGGGTGTCAGAGTGTACTCAATCAGATCCAGTTAACACACAAATCATATCCACCACAGGATCCTGATTTACCATTCACAGGAAATGATTAGCTGATCCTAGAACAGCATAAAAACACTCATCTAAATCTGGAAATACCTTCTGACCAACAGCCATCAATAAATCTGTCCTTTCATTAAAGAACATAATGTTTATTAACTACAATAACCGCATACAACTGATAGGAACCTAAAGTCATGACCAGACATCAGAGGCTTGTTTTGGTAAAATAATGCTACCTGAACAGAGACAATGTGTACTTTTACCGTTAATCTCTAGAAATAATCAGCAAAAGGTTGTTGAAAATCAATAAAATGATGTCCAGGTTTGAAAAATATTGGCAGTTTTGTGACATATAACCATAAAAATCAGGTCTAAAGTAAATTGTGCGCAGGACTAGCATCTTCGGGGGACGCCATATTAGACACCATGTTTCCTTCTGGCCTGATCGGGGTCCTGCGCCTGCTGATGACGTCACACTAGATGACTGGCTGGACGTACGACTTACGAAGTTACGTTACCACGTTCAAAAACATTTAGGCAGTAAGAAACACAAACTTAATAACAAAACTGCTAAATTCTTTCCAAAACATATGTGAAAGAACAGAACTGAAGAGATGCAACATACTTGGTGTTAATTACCCTAACCCTGAGCACATCCGGACACTACAGTTCCAGAAAACTACAATTGGCATTCCATTCTCTTGATGGAATTAACTAACCTAGTGAACTAGACCAAATTCTTGCTTTGCAAAGTTTGGTGTAGGAACGCTCCACTGGAACCTCTGCAGCCTCTAACAGCATTCTGGCTGGCCAATCACAGCTCTCTAGAGGGGTTTCAAACACATAAAGAGCTGTGATTGGTCCATAATGGTGGGCCAATCATAGTGCTCTATCTGCTAAGTGAACAAATCACAGAGCTTTATCCGCTTTGTGGGCCAATCAGGGCACTCTATATGCCTGGTGGGTGGGATGATGCAACAGAGCGAAACAAGATGGCGACAGCTCGTTTGAAACGGCTTTTACATCAGTTTTGGACTATTAGAGCTGGGGCTTCATTAAAATCAGGAGCAGATAGATGTATTTAGGTGCTTTTTTTTTTAGAAAAAATTATGTATTTTCTCCTTCTTCAACTGCGGACCACCTCATTTATTGATAGCTGTTGCGGTGAGAATGTCACATTCATTGTCCAGTAGGATGCAGAGATCATTTGAAAGACAACGGTAGAACCCGCCCCACAACCGAGAGCCGTCAATGGAGCGCTGCCAGACTAAATAATACATTTATGTAGTCTGGCTTGCCAGGCTAGGAATTAACTAAAGGACCATCAAAGTCTGAGGAGTTGCGCCGAGGTCACATGCTTTCTGCACCACAGGTAACAACATTTCACGTAGGGTTTTATTAAACTACTGACAGTCACGGTGATGGGGTATAAAACTACCCTGAAATGTATGTGTACTGCCCCCTAGCACCAGCAAACTACACACCGCCACTTAAGCCTGGGGCACACCAGAGGCAGGCAGACGTGCCATGTCGCACTCGCAGTTTTGAGAAGTCAAGTGGTCACACAGGACACGCCGCCCCGCTAAGCGCTTCTTGGAAAGTCGCGCGACAGTCACAACATCACGCAGGACTTAAGAACAGGAAGTGGGAAGTGACTGTATTGTTCATACTTGCCGTCGTGTTTTGGGAGACTGTAATCCATTAAAAATGGGTAAGCCCGTAATTTATTAGAAGATTATAAGAACAATAGTACTTTAAAGTTATCGAAACTGTGGCTGGGTTTGTGCCGTAAAGCCGTTCTGCATCGTAATGTCTGCTGTAAAGTACTCCACAATGTTGTAAACAGTTGCGGCACCGCTTGAGATAGAACTGGCACCCATCTTCAGCGCCTTGGAGCGGCGCTCCCCGTGTAGCTTCTCTCAATAACTATAATGGCTTCCGTTTAAAATGACTGTGGCGACCGATCTGCGTACCGCGTGCGTGCCAAATCGATTCGTTCGGATCACAGATCATTAATAATAAAAGTAATAATAATGATGATCCGTTGCATCCCTACTTGCCTCTGTTCTGATTCGCAGCACTTTGGCTAATGTCTGGCACAAGCAACCATGCCATATTATGTCATATTTGTGGCCGTTGTTAACCGATTTTCCTTTTTTCAACAACTATGGATATTTAAACTAGTTTGCACCGATTTTAAATCGATTCTCGGAGCATCGTTAAGTTCCTGGTGTTAAAAGTGATTTTCGAAAGGTGAGTGATGTTAAAACCTACAACTTCAGGAACTTTTTCCTGGTCTAAAAACATTAGCAGCTCCCACAGCAGCAGCTGCCATCACATCACTTTCATTTCCAGTTGGGCTTAGTGGCTTTACACATATAAAAGCCATCTGAATGTGTCAAAAGCAGCTAAACCTGGAATGCTGCATCGCTCCAAACAGCTGAAATGGCTTCACCTTTGATTATGGGCTTCACATCCTGAGTTTGCATCGAGGAATGAGCCGTCTCAGGTCTGAGACTTTGACTATGTGAAGCCACTTCTTCTTGTTTTACTGGCGTCACACATTTGGCCGACTTGTCCTCATCCATCAGCTCTTTCTTCACCACCACACGACTCTGAGAGCTTCTCAAATGTAGGTCAGTCTCATTGGTGCGCAGGGTTTGTGCTCCCTGCCTTTTCCCCCGCTGGACATTTTGTTCTTCAGATTCTTTCCTGGAAGGAGTTTGTGGCTTCTTCTGGAAAAAGTTGGTTAAAATGGAGTTGCTGGGGCTTTGGCCCTTCTCTCTGGGAGTTTTACATTTGGCAACTGAAGCTGGGGTCTTGGGATATATTGGAGGAGACTCAAAGTTTGCTTTTGACAACTCCTGCCTGGAAAGAGAACAAAAGCAAACTAAGTGAGAGAAAAAGTTTAGCACACAATTTAAACTGTTCACAGTTTGTGCAACGGAGTAGAAATTCCATTAAAAGGCAGATGGGGACCATTAAAAACACAAAGACCAAATGCACCAGCAACAGTTTGTGACAGTATAGGTCTTTGGAGGAAAACTCCATCTGCTTAGCTTTCTAGTTGCTTTTCTACTGAGGAGGCGCTCTGGCTGCAGTCTTGGAAAAGTAGAAAGCAAACAAACTGCAGCTGGGACATTGCTTGGCAATAAAAGGGAATCAATGAGGTGTGTGATGTTCTGCTTTCCATATTTAAAACTTATTTGTGCTTACTGTTCCCATTAGACTGGGTCCATGCCCATGAACGCGTGTGCCCAGAGATGCGCGCACACACTCAGACGTAAATGTGTTGTGGACGCCGCTCGTCTAATTACAAAGACCTCCTGGTAGCATCCATCTGTGACACCTGCACCAACTCCAACATTTAGACTAAGCAACACCATTAAAAAAGAATGAAATACCAAAATCATAATGAGTGATGAGTTGCTGGTCTTATGCCCCTGCAGCAATTTGGAACCCATTAACTTTTCATCCGTAATCAAAAGGTGAGCAGTAGTGTTTGTGCTGTTGTGTTGTTGGGAAAATGACTAAAAAACAGGACGGGTTTGAATAAAACTCCCAGACAGCCTTCAGTGGATATCTGCCTACAGCTGATTATTTTTTGGAGTCAATTAGATTCAAGATGGCCCCTGAAGCTAATGAAGCTTAGTGGACACAAAAATGGCAAAACCCCATTTGATCTTACAGATAATCGAATAAATGTAGGCGTTATGTTACCAAAAACCATTATTCTGTTTTATCAGCGTTGACTTGGCTTCAAACTATCACAAAGCTAATAAAACAATTACCACCATAATTACCAATTACCCGAATATAAGACCAGGTTGTTTTCATTGAAAATAATTTCATAATGCGGGGTCTAAGCATTTACACATGCATGATTTTTGTCTGGGGTCATTACACACCCGTAACAGAAGAGGGCGCCAGGCTGTGTGTTCTCAACAAAAGAAAAAATGGAAACGAGAGGTCCGGAGCAGAGTGGATCGAAAGTGGGACTAGGTAGCACCCTATAAGGCAGAGTTATGCGAATTTTAAGAAGACGGTGGTCAAATCAGCAGAGGCCTCAAGCATTGCATGCATGGATGCCTTAGATGGCAGTGAGGATGACGTTCTGGGAGGAGTCGGCAGGTGTAGCGATCTGATGGTACACCGGGACCGCAGCAGCATGAGTGAGAATGAGAGAAAGTAGCTTACAGCGAGGCAGCGGGTGTCGGAATAAAAGCCTCATGTGACTTTTGATTTCACGTGTCAGCAAAGTTCTGATAGTTTGCATTAAAATAGTATTTTTGCTCAGTATTTGTTCTCAAATTTTCAATAAAAATGGTTTACTTAAAAAGTGATTTTATTTTTTTATATTTTCCTGAAGATTAGTCTTGGAAAGGAAGATCGTCTTGTAATCAGGGTCGTCCTATATTTGGGTCAATACGGTACTTTTCATGATTTGCTTGGTGTCCAGTCTTCTTTTATTGTGTCATCCCTTCTGAATGGCGTCCGCCACCATCAAAGATTAAAGCTTCTCTTTTTGTTTTTAAATACTGGACTAGGGATGAGTACCGAATTCGGTACTTTTTAAGGTACCGACCGAATTCCATAGAACCGACCGAACACCGATTCACGTCATTTCAAACGGTGCCTCGTTTCGGTACTGCCAAGACAGTTGCGCATGCGCAAGAGCGTTATGTCGCCGGTCCCTGCGAGCCCGTTGTAAACAGAGCAGCATGGTAGAAAGAACGCACGCTAAAGCTTGGGTCCACTTCACTAAATGTGATGGGTAACTGGGTGATGAAACTAGCGACAGACAACGATCTAAGTGAGACATCCTCATCTTAATCTGCTCCAGTAGGTAAATAAAATGTTTAAGATAACGTTACCTTGATTTGTTAGCTTCCGTTTCGCTAATGGTGCGTTCGCTTTCTCCTCGGAACTCCCAATTTCCGACTAGAAGAACATGAACGCGCTCTAAAGTTTGGCTTTACTTTACTAAATGCGACGGGTGATTGGGTGAAGGTAAAACCAGTGACAACGATCTACGTTTGAGGCATCATCGTTTTAATCTGCTCCAGCAGCTAAATAAACTGTTAAAGATAACGTTAGCTTGATATGTTAGCTTCCATTGCCACCATTGTTATCAGCTAATGGTGCGTTCACTTTCTCCTCGGAAATTCTAACTTCCCAGTAGGAAAAATCAAATGAAAAAGGACGGCAAAAGGAATGAAGATACACAGTAAATTTAGTTCACAGTAAAGATGTTTGCTTCAGTTTAACTATCAGCTTATAAAACTACAAGGACGATGTTAAAATACAAACTTGTATGTTATTTATCGTGATATTTATCAAATATGGTTATATATTGAGAAAAATATATATTTAATTATAAAAGAGAATTAAAATAATAAACACTCAAAAGTATCGAAAATTGGTACCGTTAAGTACCGGTATCGACTCGTAGGTACCGGGAATTAGTACCGGATCGATTCAAATGTCAAAGGTACCCATCCCTATACTGGACTGAGTTTAATTGGTTGGACTCTAAAATGGTTTTAAACTAATTCATGCATCTTTTAAATACGTTTCCTTAATCCTTCTAATTCTGCCTGATGGACATTTTTATGTTGGTCGTTGTTGATTCTAGTACAGAAAACGTATTTACTCTCACATGACTTAAAATCATGTAAATGTTTATTTATAATCGGTGGTTTCTGTGATTTAGACCATCTACAAGTGTGTGAATCAGAAGATCTTCTAGTAACTTTGTGTCGATCTAGAAGCTTCTTGCACTTTTCTTTTTGCCGGTTAGATCTGACTCTCTTCCTCTGCTCAGCACTTTAGCTCTTTTAAATTTTCATGAGTTTGGATGGAAACTGATGGAGCCAAATCAAGTATACCAATTTTAGTCTCATTATAAAGAGAAGAGTCCACCTAATATTAGAATTAGGACCTCTAACAGGAAGTTCTGAGTGCAGTCCATACTGAGTCGCTGAGAAGAAACGATGAGTGTTTGAGAAGATGCGGACGCAACAAATGTTTTCATCACAGCTCTACAGCAGAGACGTTATGCATGCATTAGTAAATAATTACTTGTGGAAAATTTTGAACTGAAAACCAAAAACTGTTTTGTAGTTTTTAGAGTGAATGCACAGCGGGAAACAAGAACACACAAAGTAAAGAAGAGATGTTTAGGACAGCAAACTGAAACTGCAGCATTAGCAGTAGCATTTATTTTACAGTAATGCATGCACACATGGTATGCCTGAGTGCAGCTCAGTTTCTGAGAGCAGAAACTACACACTGGCCAACAGTAGCGATATAAAACGAAGCCCTCTGATAACGGCTAATGGTTTGGTCCTGAAAATAGGCCTCCATTTTAACGGCAGTAAATTATGGAGCCATCTTCCACCTAATGCAGTGTTTTCATGCTGAGAGGCCCACAGGCCGGCAGAAGTGATCCCACACAGGTACCGAGGCTGAAGAAACACCAACCAGCAGAGGGGTGTGCGTGTGTGTGTGTGTGTGTGTGTGTGTGTGTGTGTGTGTGTGTGTGTGTGTGTGTGTGTGTGTGTGTGTGTGTGTGTGTGTGTGTGTGTGTGTGTGTGTGTGTGTGTGTGTGTGTGTGTGTGTGTGTGTGAGACATCCTCTCAACAGCTGATGTGCAGAGTGCTGGTTCTCATAGAGAAATAGAAACAATAAAAGACGCAGATGAAATGTGTTGTTTGTTCTTCTGGACTTAAACAATGCTGCCTGGCGGGGTTCCACCCAGGGAAGCTCTGCCATCATGTGCTCAATGTGAGACAACAGGAAATTAAACAGCAGAGGGCTGAACAGCAGCGTAATTCACTTATTCATAACAGTGATGACAATCAGAGGGTTGGAGAGTGCGGTGATTGATGGAGGAGACAAACACAACAGTCTATTGGCTGATGACAGTATTTAACTGATGCATTTTACCTCAAACATCAAAGAGAATATTAAAGAAACTATTATGGTAATAGGTTGAAGTTGCTTCAGCCATTAAGAAAACTCATTTGTTTCAAATCTGTGTAATCTGCAAGAGGCACAATATTTGCAATGACAAAAGCAAACCTTAATGTTTTTGCCTGTGTGTGCGTGCCTGTGCGCGTGTGTGTGCATTAGAGCTGTGGCGACGCATCGATGACGTCGACGGCTCGATTCTAAAAATTCGTCGACGTCAGATCTGGTAGTCGAGGCACCACGCCCACTTGTTGCATCCCCAGGAGTTTGTAAATGGAGGAGGAATCTGCCTGTTTTTCCTCTAGTTTTTCCTCTAGTTCGTCCTGTTATCCCGATGACGATAATTTTTCGATATATTGTGCAGCCCTAAAATCTAGTGTATTTATTTTGTGTGTAAGATCATTTAGCATCTGGTGACTGAAAGCTCTGCCCACGTGTTTAATGTTACCATGACAGTTTCATCTGTCTGGATGTGTGTATTTCTCTACACTGAGTCACATCTCACATGAGGACAAACTCAAAAACTCAAAGCCCTTCCCATAATCCTCCAGCCCAGCTCTGGACGCCACTGCCCACGGGAGCATTGTTATAAAAACATATCCCTGAAGCTACAGAACACACAAGTATGTGCACAAGTAAAAACTCAATAAATGACCTCATCTGATGAAAACTAAATCCACATTTGATTTAGAGAAAATCTGTTAATCACCGGTGAGATTACTGTAAGTCAATTATGGTTCCTGAAACCCTGCTGACACGCTGCCTTGTGGTCAGACGGAGTTATCCCGTCAATAACAGAGGGAGTCCATGAAATCACCACAGTAATCAGTTTTCTTCTCAGGTCTTAGGAGGATGAAACTAGAAAAGGAGAAGGTATTGAGGTAACAGAGCTGTGTTTATTGTGGAGTTGGCCTTGCTTCCTGATTGTTTCTTATTATTTCTTCCTATAAGTTTAATGAACACACTCATACATCTTACAACGTGTTTCAGTAAAGATCCCATTAGGGGCCGGATTATGGAAAATCCACTTTTTGGAGCTTTTTACCGTGTGATATTGTTATTTCCTCATCCAAATAAAATAACCACATGTTTTTGGCTGCATTCATGCATTTTCCTGTTTCTGCTACAAATTTTGACTTTTACTTTGAAAATCCTGTAAAGCCTCAATGGAAACCAATCTCATCATCAGGCCCTGCTCCTCTCCCGGAAGCTAGTCTGGTGTGAAACCTGCCTCCCTGGCCAGCTCAGGATATGTAGCTTAGGCGACTGATATCCTGTAACAGACTTGGTAGTCTAGTGGTTAAAGTTTGAATATGGAACATTTTAATAAAAAGCTATATTTAAAAAAAAGATAATACCTCAGCGGGGCACTCAGAGGTGTGCAGAATGGGTGTACAGTTTCTCCTATAAAGGCTATATTTAAAAAATGTTATTCTGTCGGGCACAACACTGTGATTATGATCTGCCAGCCACTAGAGGGCACAGTGTAAAATGGCAGACATGACAAGTCAAGCAGCTGATTCTGAGCCCAGAAGATGTTCTAACGGTAAACAGTGGTGGAAAATAAACGTATAAGTAGAAATTAGTCCTTGTCCTGTACGATTTGTCTCTGAACATGGTGCTGGAACGTGTCAGCAGTGAACCAACGTCCCAACGGCTGGAAAGTTAGTCCTGCTGTTGCAATACCACCTCTTAACACCAGAGTTCACCAGATTATCTGTGCTCCATAGTCAACCTTTAAAGTGTCGGCATAGGTCCATCTCCTGGTTGTGCAGCAACTATTTTTCTTCTTTTTTTAGCTACACTTGCCACTATTATGTTTTCGACCAGTTATTGGTAAACTGTTTAAAAAGTAAGAAACAACCTTTTTTTTTTTTTTTTTACTTTCTTTGTTTAAGTAGCCAGTGCGAGTCCATGTGAGGTGAGAGGAGTAAAACAACTAAAATGCTGATTGGAAATGACCAAATTCAAAGATATTTAGAGACTAAATATTTTGCAGAAAATAATCAATAAAATCCAAATATAAACACTTTACCTGGCTAAACAAATTACCGCCGACACCAATGGAAGTCGAACAGACATCAGAACATGGCAAAACAAAGTGAAAGTTTAACCTTAGCTACCAATACAACAGCAGGCTAGCCTAAGACGCTGCTGTAGGTGCATTTTGTCGGAGTGGACGTGGGTGGAGCTTCATTGAAACAAAGCAGGGGTGTCAAACATGCGGCCCGCGAGATGGTTGTGTAAACTTTATTTTCCTACTTTACAATGTAGAGTGAAAATAAACTTATCTTTGTGGGCAAGTTTTCTCTGTAATGAGTATAAATAAAACAAAGCTGCGCTCAAGGCTCACACAAGAACTTGAATCACATCCTGAAGTTGGCCGCCACTCGGGGTGTGACTTCTGATGTTGATGTGTTGGTGAAAGCTAAAAGATGTAAAGTAAAATGAGTCAAATATACTTTAAGTGCTGCATGAAACTGATCTAGCCATGTGATCTGTAAGTTCTTTGAATCACTAAGGAATGTTTTTTTTATTTGTTGATTTTTTTTTTTTTTTTTTTCAAATTTTCAAGTACACTTCAGGTGTTGTACTTGTACTACACTGTCCTCAGGCTCCAGCCTTGTTTTATATTGATTGTATTAAAACAAAGAAAACAATCTGACATATTTTTTTAATTTACCGGTCCGGCCCACATGGGACTAGATTTCCCTCAATGTGGCCCCTGAGCTAAAATGAGTTTGACACCCCTGAAACAAAGCATTTAGTTTCCTGGTATTAATTTAGGCTGACAAAAATAACTCGTATTTTAGATAAATCACAGTAGTGCCAACGGCAATATTTCATTACATATATTGGTGAAATTCTGGTGATACGATACGTATCACAATACAGGGGAGACGATACAATGTATCGCGATATATTCAGCCAGACGATATAAGCAGTATTTTTAGACTCAATTAATTATAGGAAAATTCAATAAACAGCACAAACCGATACTTAACATGTTTAACATGAGGTATCTGAACCATAATGGAGAGATTTACATTTCAATGGTGGAAACAAACCCTTTGCACACGGTTGCCAACTAGCGGTCGACGTTTGAATTGCACCAAAAGAACAGAAAATACACAAATATTTGCATGAAAATTCTTCAAAAGATTCAATACATGGCTTTTGAATATCAATATAAAATTGCAGGAAAAAAAATCATGATATATTGCTGCATTGATATTTTCTTACATCCCTATTAATAACATAAGAAAATATAACTTGAAATCCCCCTTTTAACATCATCTGTCCAGGGTGTGTTACCTTGCAGTTTGAAAGTTTAGAACCAAGTCGTCCAATAAGCGGTTGTTTCTTAGGTCTTGTTCTGTCAATGGCTGCAAGAAAACAAAAATAGATGTATGAAAATGTATCAATTAGGACACATTTCACCATCTACATCACTCCAGATTTATTTGAGTGTTCAACAAAATGTCTGATGCATTGTTTTCCCAACACTCTTTGTTTTGTACAAGGATAATAAAGAGGAAAAGATCAGAAAACCCACTCATCAATGAAGCAGGAACATGACTACATTAGGAAAATTTGCCTAATTAGCAGATGATAAGAACAGTTGATTAATATCCTGAATGTATTGTCACTGTTCGAATAACAAACATTAAAACCATGCTCACACTTACTGTATTACAAAGGGGACACAGCAGCTTGTAGGAGAGAAATTTCCTGATGCACAGAGAACAAACTGGAATAAAAGGAACAGAACTCGGGTTTGTATTTCATCTCAAAGCAAAAAGTTCACATTTATCTGCAAGTTACTTTAAGATCGTTTAAATACATTCCTTTTTTTGTTTTGCTGCTGAGTTTGTGAGTACCGACGCAGTACCGATGCATGGTGGGCTTTATGCAGAGGTGGGATAACTCTTACAAACACATTTTATCACTCATTTTTTACATATGACTCACCGGTAAGAGAATTTACCGTGTTTTCCGGACTATAAGCTGCTACTTTTTTCCCACGCTTTGAACCATGCGGCTTTTAACGAGGTGCGGCTTTAGTCAACCAGAAAGGATGGATGCAGGAAAGTCTAATGAAGGAATGGTTAAAGGAGCGCTACGGAAAGCGGCCAGGAGGATTTTTTTCACAGTAAAACGGCTCTGCTTGTTTTCCCAGCTTCACCCGGGGATGATGACAGCAACACGAAGAGCGACACTGACATCGCCACAGAAAAGGTATGTGACGAAGCTCTTCTGAGGCTGTTCAACTCCGACACTGAAGAAGAGGACTTCAGTGGTTTCAGTGCGCAGGACAATGAATAAACCAATCAATAACTTTTCTGTTTTGTTTGATACTGATCAGTTACGTTCAGTTAAACCACGTTTTCAATTCAGTAGATATCTGCGGCTTTTAGCCCGGTGCGGCTTATATTGAGGTGCGCTCTATAGTCCGGAAATTACGGTATTCAGCAGATGTTTTATTTTGGATGAAAAGAACAAAATGTCATCATCTCAGTTGGAATAAAGTGATTTAAAATCTGGAGGATTTATTTGTAAAACAGAAACATCAAACATTATTTGGGTTAAAGTGGATGTTAGGTGCTTTAAAGCTGACTTTCAGACATGAGGTGACATTTCCATATGTAAAATTTTTTTAAACACCAAATTCACTTGTTTTTTTTTTTATTTTTATGAATGCCTTGTGGGTCAATTTCTGTGGGAAAAAAAGCTCTGGCGCTCCTGTTCCAGGAACTAGAAGTGAGCCACAGCAGAGGTGAGCAGATTTGGGGGTTTTATTTAGGACACTCTACCACCGACTGTTAGGGATGAGTACCGAATTCGGTACTTTTTAAGGTACCGACCGAATTCCATAGAACCGACCGAACACCGATTCACGTCATTTCAAACGGTGCCTCGTTTCGGTACTGCCAAGACAGTTGCGCATGCGCAAGAGCGTTATGTCGCCGGTCCCTGTGAGCCCGTTGTAAACAGCAAGCATGGTAGAAAGAACGCACGCTAAAGCTTGGGTCCACTTCACTAAATGTGATGGGTAACTGGGTGATGAAACTAGCGACAGACAACGATCTAAGTGAGACATCCTCCTCTTAATCTGCTCCAGTAGGTAAATAAAATGTTTAAGATAACGTTACCTTGATTTGTTAGCTTCCGTTTCGCTAATGGTGCGTTCGCTTTCTCCTCGGAACTCCGAATTTCCGACTAGAAGAACATGAACGCGCTCTAAAGTTTGGCTTTACTTTACTAAATGCGACGGGTGATTGGGTGAAGGTAAAACCAGTGACAACGATCTAAGTTTGAGGCATCATCGTTTTAATCTGCTCCAGCAGCTAAATAAACTGTTAAAGATAACGTTAGCTTGATATGTTAGCTTCCATTGCCACCATTGTTATCAGCTAATGGTGCGTTCGCTTTCTCCTCGGAAATTCTAACTTCCCAGTAGGAAAAATCAAATGAAAAAGGACGGCAAAAGGAATGAAGATACACAGTAAATTTAGTTCACAGTAAAGATGTTTGCTTCAGTTTAACTATCAGCTTATAAAACTACAAGGACGATGTTAAAATACAAACTTGTATGTTATTTATCGTGATATTTATCAAATATGGTTATATATTGAGAAAAATATATATTTAATTATAAAAGAGAATTAAAATAATAAACACTCAAAAGTATCGAAAATTGGTACCGTTAAGTACCGGTATCGACTCGTAGGTACCGGGAATTAGTACCGGATCGATTCAAATGTCAAAGGTACCCATCCCTACCGACTGTGTTTGCTTTGTTTAATCTCCTCAAATAACTCAAGCCTGAAGGAGTTCTGCCGTGAAGTGGAGTTGCTAATGGTTAGCTTCTACTTGCAGAGACGTTCTCGGCTGTTTCCTGAACTAACAACAGCCTTCTCTGTCATGAGTCAAGATGGGCGAGTCCATGAATGTTAAGTGACAGTGTGACATAGTTCTGACTTGCTTTTCTAATCCAAGGGTTTCTCTGTCTAGTTTCTATCGGGAGCTAATGCAGGAGACGGCCTAACTCAGAGCGACCGTATTAAAAACCATATATACAGGGGTGCACATAATATTTATGGGTAGGTACTCAGGGGAGAACCTATGGTTGTTGCTTGGTCCTCACATTTTTAATGCACTTAATTCTTAACCCAACTCACAATAGGAACAAAACAGAGTAACGCGCTGACAGTGCAACACATTTTTAGTTTGACTGAAAACAATAAGCACAAGTACATATTGCCAGCTTAACTTAAACCTTCTAATTTTCAGACAACATGACTGAATTGTCTGAATGTAAAACACAATGTGTAAACAGCTGCTTTTGTGATAACAAAAATCTATTGAATTTTAAAGCCCTTAACAAAATTACTATTTCTGAGCACTGAAGTTTTTAAAATGGCATAAATGTCGTTTTTATTTCTACAGACTCTCATCATCATCCTCCTCACAATCCTGACTGGCTTCCTCCAGTTCACACACAGCAGAGGACAACTTTCTGATGTTCTCTGCTGTTAGAATGTTTATCAAACGCTGGATGACTGAAGTTTTTAGTGCCTATGTAAAAGGCGCTGTTTTCGTCTGCCAGGGTGGGATTTTCACGGCATAATCTGCATCACATCTCTGTGCGTTCATCGTTTGTTTGAAGCCAGCCGACCTCCTGCAGCCACTTCTCCGTGAATACTCTTTTCTTTTGCGTTTCCGACTCAGTCTGGCGTTTTTTGGAGGCGGAGGAACACCAAAATAATTACTTAATGGAGCTTGCTTCTTGGACATCTTTAAAATGCTCCAGAAATGTCTTTCTTCTTTCTTCCTCCACAAAATCTTAGGTGTGCAAATGTGTGCTGCAGCTTTTTTCAGGTGCACGTTGTTTATTTTGACAGCGCATGCACACCTGCGGACCACTTATGTGCACACCTGTATATATATATCTGTTTCACAATGAACTAGGTCTTGAAGCTCCTGTGATATAAATATTCTGACAATACAAACTTATTTTATTCTGATAAAGATCTTTTATCTTCCTGCACTCAGAATGAGAAGGAGCTTTTCTTTTCTCTCTCGTCCTTTATCATCCCAAGGCTTTGTCTCGGAGCAATTGTTTGGATTCTTTCTGGAAATTTTTACATTTTAAAACCATGGAATTGGTAAGCTGGCCTTTGAATGCAATTCATACAATTTTTTCCCAACATTCACAATAGAGAAGGGAGCGCCCACATGCCCAGACGAAACGCACATGGTTGCACACATTTTGGGTTCCTGGTAGGAGTGGAATATTAAGTGTCTTTTATTGTTTTATATGGAGAATGCAGAAGACGTATGGATATTTGTATTTATGGTTACCACATTTCTGCTAATTGGAGTGGGTGGCAGTGTTTCCCCTACATAGACTCAGACGTGGGGCTGCACACAGTGCACGCATGCACCCGCACAACAGCTATTACTATTTCGGTTTTGTCCCCTCTGGCCACCTACACCCTCCCTAAACTGTTTACAACTCATCCTCAGTCCCCATAGCTTTTATTTTGGCTGTCTTTTTCATAACCCATCCCCTCCACTAGTCTCCTACCACTTTTACTAATAACTGATAGTTTATTGTACTGCTGTTTTATATCATGTGTTACTGTAATTATGTTGATCATTGTATGCTTGTTTTTGTCTGAGGAACACTTAGGGACAAGTGCGATATAAAAAAACTTCTTAATTTAGGATCCATTAAGGTTTTGTTAAAACATCCCGTGTATCATTGATGAATATTGCAGGGAAAAGCATGTTTGGTAAATAAGCACGTGGTTTTATATTACCTGTTAAGAGCAGTCAGATTTCCTGACACACCAAAGTGACGTGAATCTCTTACAGAAACAAGAGAAAGCTTTCCTCTTAAACTTATTGCCCACTTTGTCCTCGACGGGGAAAACAATTAACAGACGAGTTTGTGCAGGAGAACCAAGATTTATGTCCTAAAATAACGTTTCAAAGATTGGTATCTTCTGGAGGAAACAGAAGGTGGCTCTCAGAGGCAATAGCAAGTGGACTTTTGATGAAGAGCATCTTCTCCCATTGGAGCTATACTAAAAGAGACTGAAGGGTTCAGATTTAAACATTGAGGGACGCTTTCAGCAAACCCACAACAACTTCTCTAGAAATTGGTTTGAGGAGTACAGCAGCTGTTATGAAACTATACGAAAAAATGATAAAAATGACAAGAATAAATAAATTAGATAAAGCATTTCATAATACAACAATTAAATAGATACAATTTCTATATTGAAATATTTAAAAAGACCTGAAAGATGGAATAAATTAAACTTTCACTAATTCCATAACAGCTTCTTACAGCAGCTGTTAGAATGTGTTTCTTTGTTGCCCACCTGCCTACAAACTTAAACACACAGTTGGACGGAGCCTTTCATTGTGCTTTTAAAGAGAATTCCAGCAGTTTTCTTAAAGATTTTACTCTATTTTGCGTGACTAACAGCCACTCTGAGGTCTTTATTTCACACACGATGACACCGCTTTCCCAGATCTCTAATGAGCGTGTATTTATTCTAAAAACGTCTCAGCTTGATACTTACAATTGTGTGAGCACTTAGTCATCATTGTAATGTTGAGGAAGTCGAAGCAAATGGGACACCGAAGCAAAGTATCAATGCTCTGTGGATGAAAAAAGAAAAAGTGTCAAGACATTCTGCAGCACAACAGTGTCTGGTCTCGTCTACCACAAGTACTAATGAGGAATGTGTTTGAGAATCTGACCATAAAATGTGTCAAAGCTCGTGTAAACGGCAGCAAATGCTCAGCTGGTGGCAGTGATTTCACGTGCTAAATTTCTAGCTCACCATATAAAGTCAGAATGTTGTTTTTGATAAGCATTGTTTTGGTTATTCTTTGTAGAAATCTGTAAGTGCTGATATAAAAGATCATTTGACTAATGCATCCAGTAGCAGGTAATTATTTTTGATGAACCAAAAAGTACATGAGTTTTGTATTTTATTCATAAAGTAACATTCGTTTCTCAATTATTCTGCTTTATAGATAAAATTGACGCAATAAAATGTAACGATTGGAACGTTTTCACAATCTCAAATGTTAAACCAGTCACCAATTTAGTAGTGATGTGTTACTGTAGATAAAAGCCCTTCACAAACAAAGAGCACAACAAGCAGAAACCTGTAATAAATTTTTCTAACCACTAAATTATGTTAGAGCATCGCTAGTTATGAGTTTGCTAAACCACAGCCGAGTTAGTTGCCATTAGGTAACGTAATATAAATACACAAATAAGGCCAGACAGTTACAGCACAAATACCTAAATTAATTTCTACATAAGTACCTTTAAATTTACAACTTTTGGCGTGTTTCGCGCGGGTGCTAGTTGAAACATTAGCTGTTGCCACCGGCTGTTGCGCAACCCTTAGCTTCGGAGCTACGTGGGAATGTAAACAAAACCCGAATGTTTTTACGATAAAACAGTGATTACTTACTTTCAGACATGCTAAGCTAGGCGGGAAATCCTCTGCGGTCTGATGGGCCATGTCTGCGAGACACGTTTCTGATGTATAACAAAGTTGTTTATCTCACAGATTCAGGGGTCAGTATCCCGCTCGAAAGGATGCAAACCGCAAACTGACGTCAATTAACAACTTCCGCCGACGCGCCGAGACGTTTACTGCTAGTCGCGGAGCTGGGACGACTTACGGAACACTGCCCACAATTTTAGTCAGAATTTAGGACTAGAAACCATGAAATATGTCTTTTCTAATTCGTTTGTCACTCACTTCTTTTTACTTTTTGTTTCTCTATTGGGGAAATCAGAATTTTCAGCATAGATGAAAGAAAAGCAGAAACTAAGGACATAAATTTGGATTATCTTATTTCTGAGGTACATGTAATGCATCACAAAACCAAATGAAGTTTGTGGAAACTGTTATTTTCAAAAGAAAAAGCTGTTTTTTAGTGCTGATATTTCAGTGTTTCGATTGATCACATCAATTCTGACATGAATATAAGGTTTGAGTAAAATAATTTAAAAATAATTAGATTATTGATTGAATTCTGTTCTAAAGTTTCTTTGACGTGTCACAATATAGGCTAAGTCTTTGTTATTGTAGTTATTTTAACGTTTGCCTCACAGTACTTTCTTTAATAGTGTATCAGATTCCCAATTAAGTTGTCTTTCTTTTAATAAATGTTTTCATTATTGCAATTTCAGTTAAAACCCTACATATTCTTAATGTTTTATTGTTGTGAGCTCTGGCGTGCATGCTATATTTCATAGTAAATGTGGAGGTTTCCCCCTTAATAAGATGCATAAATGTTTCTTGCAAAATGTACAACTCTAATAATAGGCTGACAAATAGAAAAAGTTAAATACACTTGTTTTGTTGCAGGGTAAGAAAGAATTTCTATGTTCCACCAGAAAACCAGTGAATAGAGAAAATGTGTATTCTAGAACAACTGGCTCAGTTTTGTAGTGAAATAGAGTGATGTAACGATCTAGAGTTGTATTTTAATATACTGTAAGTAGATCTAGTTTTTATAATCAGAAGAATAGGTTGTTTTTATCATCAGGGAGTTCATTTAACACTCTGTATTGACCTTGAGACAAGAAAAGAGAGAGTTGGGATCGTTTAAGAATTTTATTATAAATTCTACAATCTATCAGGACTAACTCTGTGTTGTTTGGAAATGAATGTGATGTTCAATGTGTGTGTGTGCGTGTGTGTGGTTGGTTCAGACTCCTTAGGCTGACGTCATTGAATCTGGTAGTCTTTGATTGTTATGACTAGATATCACGAGGCTTATAAAGTGATGACATGAGCTGCTATTTTGCCGTGTACGTACCCAGTGGGGGCCTCCCAGGTAGATCAGGAAATGCCAGGTCTGAAGACCTCGGATGTGCGCTGGAGCTGGTTGAAACCGCGGTCACAGCGTTTCAAAGCCCGTCTGAAGGGTCGACCCAGGTAACAATCGGCAGCGTCAGCAGGTGCTCTTATTTTGAAAGGATGTCGTCTGGTTGTTAAACGACGAAAATCTCCAACTTCACAGTTCTTAGTTTAAAGAAGAAAACACATCTGGCCAGGCTGTGCTTCTCTTTGGGATGACGGTGAATAGAACTGAAGTCAAAATGGAACTGAGCTTAAAATGGCGTTGCCTTGTTTTATATCTCTGAATTGTTGATAAGTTTTAGTAAAGCGGATTGGACACTTTAAGTCAACAAGCCAGATTCTCTTGCGGCAGCCGAAGGCTCTGATTGGTTGGAGCAATGTGTCATGCGTTGCCATGGGGATGAGTGTCAGTCTGTCTGTGCATGTCGTCCTGTTTACTCATTAAACACATAAATCATGACATCTTTATTTCACAGATCATTCACTTGATTATCATTGATCAACATATGTTTTGCTTAATTTTTAATCACAAATAAAGTACTTTGATTAAGTAAAAGCGTTCTTCTTCCTTCTTCTGGAATGTAAACAGTCTGAGGATCAGACGACCTTGGCGTTTTCTACACGGGCGTAAATGTGTACAGGGGCAGCGTTTAGGAGCTGAAAATCATAACTTCATAACGTTACAGTTTAAAGAACATCATGAAGCCATCTTGAATCCCTTTTTTGAACTGATAAGAAGACCGCTGGTCCTTGATGACTTAAAATGAATAAAAACAACTTTCAAGCTGGCCATTCAATCCCATCATTCAACCTTTGCACGCCTGTTGTAGTTGTTTCAAGTTCTCATATCTTCTACTGACAGACAGCCACCAGCTAATCAATCTTGTCCTTGAACTGGAAAATGTTTTGCATCTTTCACAGGATTTAGAAAGACATCTGGTTCTGGACGGAATGCTGGAACAGCTCTTTATTCACGTAATGATTTCTGATGATACCAATCTGCATGTGTTTAATAAATATGGAACAGACCTATAACCATGTCCCTGATGAAGTTCTGCTGGGAAATGCTCCAGGCGAATGGAGTAGGGATAGGCCAATACATTGGTCGGCCATTTTATCGGCTGACTTTTTTTTTTTTACGCATCAGCATCATCAGCCAACATTCCTCTTTAGTAGAGCAGATTTGAAGTCAGGCAAATCTGCTGGCAACCCAGTGCTGCCACAGAATTTTATTTAAATGTACACACTGGGATGAGGTCCTGCGCACAGTGGAGGAGTTTAAGTGCCTTAGGGTCTTGTTCACGAGTGAGGGAAAGATGGGCAGACAGATTGGTGCTGCGTCTGCAGTGATGCGGGCGTTGTACCGGTCTGTCCTAGTGAAGAGAGAGCTGAGCTGGAAGGCAAAGCTCTTGATTTACTAGTCGATCTACCTTCCTACCTTCATGGTCACAAGCTTTGGGTAGTGACCGAAAGAACGAGATCGCAGATACAAACAGGCATTTTTTCCCCCGCAGGGTGGCTGGGGTCTGCCTTAGAGATAAGGCGGGAAGCTCGGTCATTCGGGAGGGGCTTGGAGTAGACCCGCTGCTCCTCCGCATCGAGAGGAGCCAGTTGAGGTGGCTCAGGCATCTAGTTTGGGTGCCTCTTGGACGCCTCTTTGGTGAGGTTTTCTGGGCGCATCCAACTGGGAGAAGATCTAAAGAAAGACCCAGGACATGCTGGAGAGACTGTCTCACGGCTGGCCAGGGAACGCCTTTGGATCTCCCGGAGGAGCTGGCTAAAGTGGTTGGGGATAGGAAAGTCTGGGCCTCCCTGCTTAGGCTGCTGCCCCTATGACCCGACCCTGGATAAGCGGCAGAAAATGGATAAATGGATCGGCGCATTTATACATCCATTCATATTACTCCACTCATCCAGGGTCAGGTCAAGGGGCCAGCAGCATGAGGCTCCCTCTTCCCAGCCACTTGGGCCAGCTCCTCCGGGAGAATCCAAAGGCATTCCCAGGCCAGCCAAGAAATACATATTTATGTTTTTGAAATACATCTGCTTACATTATTGCCTAGTTACATTTTTTTTATTGAACAGAAAATCAGAGTTCTAAATCTGACTCAGGATCAGATGTGTTGTGCATCCACAACCGTCAGTAACATTTCAGAATCCCAGTAAGGTGGAAAAGGTCTAGACATTGCCCATTGGCTGACCATGACCTCTGCATATTGGCATCAGTGTCAGCAATAGAAAATCTAACGTCGGTCAGTCTCTAGTGTGAAGTACCAATCCCATATGAGCCATTCCATCCTTAACTTGATTAGAAGCTTGGTTTGAACTGGTTTCCAGTTAGATTCACTCTGGTGGGTGCTGAACTCTGCTAACCTTTCTCACCCATTCTCTTCATGACCTTTAATGACAGAATGTGCCGTGCAGAGGGGGAATGGAGAGTTTCCACTTCAGTTGGCTTTGCTTTTCCTTTCTGCCTTTTTCCAAATGATGGGGTCCTGTTGGCTCAATGGAGTGGGGACCTTCAGCAGGTACCCAGGATGAGTAGTTACATCTCTAAGTCTGAGGCCAGGGCGCACAATCTAAAAGAGTGAACTGCTGACGTCAAGTTGGGAGCGAGCTGTTGTCCAAAGTTGTTCATGAGTTTGGGTAGAAAACAGATGACATTGACTGGACTGTACTGGAGAAGAACAGTTCAGTCAATATGTGCTCCACTTCCATCCTAGAGACGTGTGTGTAGTGACCGGAAGTGTGAGATCGCAATAAAATGTGAAAAAAGGTGCCTCACGTGGACGCATACACACTAGCACCGTTTGTAGCCCGCTGGTGCAAAAGTGAGAGCCGGGGTGGGGCGGGGGTGGATCAGGGGCCACAGAGAAGGGCCCCGCGGGCCGGAGTACCATGGTCTAAAACATCCAGAGCATGAATAAATATTGTTAACCATCCTAAAATGAACTTCTTTCAGTTAAACATACATATTTTCAGAAAAGGCACTTGAGCCATTGCTTCGCCTTCCTTTCAAAATTCTCCCGCAGCAATGGATTGTGGGTAATACCCTTGGCCCAAGTCTGCATCAAAAAGGGGCGGGATCAATTTTTACACTTGAGGATCGGGACACCCTTCACACTCACAGCCCTGGACGGGAACGCACAATTGAAGGGCGCGAGTGTGGAGGTGCGAGTAGTGGGATTGGGCCTGTGACTAATTTGAACAGGGTCCAGGAATGAGATCTGGGAATGGATTAGGAAAATCTGTCCTTTCAGCTGAAATCTAGCAAGTATCAAAACAGAGGATTGTGATGTTTACTTACAATAAAGTCCCATTAGTCATCATCACACACTGGTGAGATTTGACCCTCTCACGTGGGGAGCGGTGAGCTGCAGCAGTGGCTGCGCTCAGGAACTAGTTTGTTGTTTAAAGAGCAAGTCAACCCCTACCAGAGTCTAACTCCACTCCCACTTCATGTTTGAAAAATGCAACAAATGCTGTTGCCTGGCAGACCGAGGGGGCGGAGCCGCTAACAAATACACACACACTCAGGCTCACGACAGCATTGTGACATCATAATGTACCAGTTTACATCATAGCATACTTCTTAGCCAATAGCGGTGGCAGATTTAAATTAAAATACAGTGCAGAGTTTTTACCTGACAACGGCACAACACTGCCAGTTTTAGGCAGAATATTTAAATTTTAACTAAGATGCACTGAAGTGCCAAACTATTGACGACACGTGTCTGCAGCACGATTAGACACTCGTTTATTTAGTTTATCAGCAAAAAAAAGTTTATTTGGGGGTGACTTGCTCTTTAACTCCCCAATCCGACCACTTAACGCTGAGTGTCAAGCAGGGGAGAATTGGGTCTGATCTCTCAGTCTCAGGGCGGACACTCATACCACCAGGCTGAGAAGGTAAGTGCTCATAATAGATGCATTAGAAGAATTCACAACAGATTGGTCAAAGTCCCACATAGTAACTTCACTTTCAACAGACAAATACAGGAAAACCATTTTTAAGTTTAACTTCTCTGCGAGTACAAAGTGATTTGAAGAATGTGTGACTCTGACAGTGAAGCCACGGAATCGGTTAACTGACTTCACCAATTAGACCCATCGAAAAAGGAGCTGACGCAGTTCAAGTGCTTGCTGACAAGTTGTAGCTGAGTCATTACTGCGAGCAGCAGCACTGATCATGTCTCTCTAATGAGGCCCTTCACAGTTATACTCGGCGTCTGGGCTCAGTAGCTCTCCAGACTCAGATGTTTCATTCTGTATTTTATTCTGTATTCACAAGGGTGATTTTAGGTAACTTTTTTAATGACAGCTAAAACCAGCTTGTTTTGATTGTAGTATTTTAATACTCAAATCTCTGGTTTGTATAAAAGCAAAGTCACACTAAGTGGAAAGGTGTGAATACATATTTTAATTTGGCAGTAGTAATAAATAAAAACTGCATTAATATAGATTAAATATTGACGGTCACGACTTAAATAAGTGATTAAAAGACATTAAAATAACTAAGAGACCTTTCAAAGAAAATTATTGTTCTGACTGGCAGTTAAAGTCCATTTGGGAGGAGTCCAAGGTCCAGTTAGGATTCCTGATTACAGAACGTGTTGGAGTTTCAGGATTCATATTAAAAGAGAGCCCACCGTTACATAGAAAAGGCCCAGCAGACGACGAACTTCCTGAAGCAAGCTGAAGAAATGAAATTTGCTGACACAGCCGACAAGGCACTTCTACACCTCGAGTCCATCCTCACGCCTTCAATCACTGTGTGGTATGCTGGAGCCACCATCAGGGACAGGAAGAGGCTGCAGCGTGTAGTACGCTCTGCTGAGAAGGTCCTGCACCTCCAGGACATGGAGACATGCAGGTTGGATCATAGCTGACCCGTCTCACCCTGGACACAGTCTCCTCAACTTGCTCCCATCTGGCGGGAGGCTCAGGTCCATTCGGACAAGAACTTCTCACCACAATGAGTTTCTTCCCTTCGGCAGTTGGACTTATGAACAACAATCCTAAAACTGCCCACTCCAGTTGCTTTGTTCCAGTCACATGACCCTAGTGTTGTGTTTGCACCTGACCAGTACCTACACTGACTTTTATATATTAGCCGTTTCTCTGATTATTGCCTACCTATGTTGTTATTATTTTATTGTGCTTATTTCTTTTTTCTAATTTCTGCTCATCATTTCTCTCATTTTATTTTATTTTTGCACCAATTACCAAAGCAGTGTCCCAATCGTTGGTATGTTCTTACTGTGTTGCTTTTCTAACTGCATCGTTGTTTCTTTTTTAAAACACAGAAAAGGTTTCTTTTTTACCTTGCTGCTGACAGTTTCGTTCGCGGCTGTAAACCTCCTCAGAGCTGACACTGATGGTGGCGTCACTTCAGATAAACGGAGTAGGAAGTGACGCCACCATCAGCGTCCTAATGTTGTGATTTCTTGCTCCTATGGCCATAAAACCCTTCTGATTCTGAGAAAAAGGAAATGCTTGAAATGAACCAATAAACATAAAAACTGAGACATCCTCTCCTTTAGAAGTATTGATACGGATTTTCCCACAACACAGAAGCAGTGATAAATGGTTTTCAGCAGCACAGAACAGTTGTTTAGCCTCTAGACCAGGCCCCCACAATGCGGGTCAAAAATTTAAGCAAACCCGGAAGTACCAAAAATTGCATTTCCACCCTCATCAAAAGTCAAAGTCAAAGTCAAAGTCATTTATTGTCATCTTCTACCACATGTGCAGGACATACAGAGAAATGAAATTCAGTTTCAGCACACACAATTCAAAGATCAGACATACGTGGGTAAGACACATAACAAGAATTGGTGACTGCGGTCATTCGCAACATCAGTCACGCTACCTTAATAGAAAGATGAAAAGGGTGTTACATGAGGATAAGTGGGGGTAGGTAAAAAAAAAGGCATAGCAGAGTTAGCCCCAGTGGGGAGTAATTCTATTATACAAAAAAAAACTCCATTCACGTGGAAGCACAGACAGCACAGATACAAACATCAGAGTCCGATGGGGAGGCGGGGTTGGGCGGGATCCTGAAGCCTCCAATGGGAGCTGCCACTGCGGTGCATCGACCAGCTGCAGACCAACAGGTGGGAGGGAGAGATAAGGAACAGAGAGCACATTGAAGTTCCTGCAGACATGTCAGCCTGAAGGAAGAGGGTGAAGGTCGGGACACAGCATCTGTCGGCATTCCTCCTTTTGTGGGGGTGTGTTGAGGCAGCCTTGAGAGGCTGCTATGGCGTCAGATAAGGATAAACATGACTTTGTTTAGGGCAGGCAGAGATAATCTTCCTCTCCGCCTTGGAGTCTCTAAGTGGTCATTCATGTCCACCAGTGAAGCCAATTTTACATTCCACATCCCCGCATCGTCCGGCGACCCTCTCCGAGATCAAATCCATCTTGCGCACTAACACAGGCAACGCCGCAAGGACATTGTCCAGCTTACGGTTCACCTCGAGTAACGTCCCAGTCTGTGAGGTCACCGCCCGAGCGGCACATTCCGTGGGTACGGGTCGCACTCCAATCGCTCCCGTCTTCCCAAATTTCCAGAAAACCAGATATCCTCCCACTCCAATCAGAAGAAATCCAGTGATCACCAGGCCGAATATCCACAAATCTTCCACGTCCTCGATGGACAGCTGAGAGAGGCACGCGATTCGCCAGACCTCCCAAGAATCGAGTGCATATCCCGATGCGAATGTCCCCTCGGGACAGGTAGGAGCCCCCTTCTCCGTTCTCATCGTAGAAAAAATTTTGTCATTCGCGTTGAATGACCAGTTAATTAAGTCCATATTTCCAAAAAAAAAGTAGTGGTTTCAGGAGAAATGCAGAGAAGTGCTCTGTAGGCAGACAGGACAAGAGCCTTGGGGAAGCCGATAAGGGAGCTGAGAAAACAGCGTCTGTACTCTCTGAAGGCTGAAGAGAGTTGTCATCCGCTGGGGGCTGGTGTCAGAAGCGAGCAAATGCTCATTGACTCCCATGTTAAAAATACCAATTTCACAGCAGAAATAAACATGTTTACAGCCTGGTACCAAAACATGTTTTTGGTTTAAATGATCTAGTTTACACCCATGACAACTCTGAGTGGGTCAGTTTTTTTCTCACTCTTCTGTTTAAGTGTATTAAAAGTAGGGATGCAACGGTATGCGGTAAAATACCGGACCGTTCGGTACGCCCTGCATGGGACAATCCGCCCTCCTGTCCCGCGGGACTTCGGTACTCCCATTGATTTTGCGCTGCTCTTTTATTTCATGCTTGGCACCATGCGTGTTTGCCGGTCCAGGTAGATGAAAGGCCCACCCCCAAGTTAATGTCCAATCACCGTTGTGCATCCGCGTCCTCACTCACAAACTCTTACTACAGTAAGCGGCTGGCTGAGAACGAAGAGACACGAGGAAATGGCGAGCTGCAGTGGAGTTGAAAGGAAAGAGTTTGAAGAGGCACCAGGCTCTTTTAAATCTTTAAATTTGGTTTTCAACATTTATTGAAGACGCTCGACCGACGTTATTCTGTGCCCAGTCGCACACATTTTAGTCAGGTCGTCATCCCTGGTCTTTACGACAAAACGCGCAACGCCATCGAGAGTGATTTGGCTAAGGCAGAAAGCCTCGCACTGACAACTGATAGTTGGACTTCTCAGGCAACGCAGAGCTACATGACTGTGACGGCTCACTACATGCTGGACTGGGAGATGAAAAGCGCCGTGCTGCAGACTCGCCCCCTCTATGAAAGCCACACAAGTGCGCATTTAGCAGAAGAGTTAAAAAATGCAGTCACCGAGTGGAAGCTGGAGCGGCCAAACAAAACTATACCCGTCGCCACAGATAATGCTCCAAACATTGTTAATGCAGTTAATGAAACTGTTGAGCTGGGACCCCAGATTAGTTGTTTTGCTCATACTGTGAATCTCGCTGCGAAGAGGGTTGTGTCAATCAACGGTGTGTCCCGCCTCCTTGGGAAAGTGAGGAAAGTTGTCACCTTTTTTCACCACACCACCACAGCCAACCAAGCACTTGGTTCATTTATTCCATACTGTGATGTTACAGCACAAGCTAACTCCTGTTTGTTAAAACGCAAAATGCACTTTTACTTTTGCATTGCTTACCTCATGTATCATGTATCATGGATGGGAACCATTAGAATATTTTCAAGTGTCTTTGTTTACATTTTGTAATTTTTTTTATACATTTTGTATTGCATACAAGTGATAATTGAAACAGGGTATTAGTGTTCAATATAGAGAATGTTAACTTATTTCATATACTGATGTTCTTACAATTGTGACATTCTGTTTTCGCTCTGAAGAAAAATAAAATGCATGTTTTGGAATAAACGCTGTCTCCTTCTGCACAAACATGTACCGAACCGTCCCGTGGACCGTGGCCTAAGTACCGAGGTACGGACCGTACCGTGGGCTACCTGTACCGTTGCACCCCTAATTAAAAGCCTAAAATTCTGTATAATTAATGAGCATCCGACCCATGTGACCACAGAGCTAGCTCCGTGGAAAGGCCTCAGTAGAGCCTCGGTCTGGCTTGGAAACTGTTCCGTCATTTTCAGTCTCTCAACTTAGACCATTAGTTGTGCCGTTTGTGTATTCCTTTTGGATATTATTTGTGCAATTGTTGGACAAAATGACTTGCTGTGGCATTAATTGCACTAATAGAGCATCCAAGGAGTCTCCACTTGGGTTGAAATATAACATGTTGGTGGAGCTGGGTTCCGACTATCGGCTTGTGGAGCTCTCGGGAGACCAATGTTTTCCACCCGGTTCTCCCCTCCCTGCAGCTCGGCGCATCTCTGTCTGATCGCGGCTTCTATCTGCTGCGCGGGCTGCCGGCTTGTGGAGCTCTGGGATGGAAACCTTTCCACCCGGTTCTTCCCAGTGGCAGCTCTGCGCATCTCAGATCGCCACGGCGCTTGTCTGCTGTGCGGCTGCCGGCTTGTGGAGCTCTCGGGAGACCTCTGTGTTCCACCCGGTTTTACCCAGCGGTCAGCCCGGCGTATCTCTGACTCAGAAGCTCTGGTGTTGTGCACAGTTAACTCCAGTTGTAGCTAGGTTGCTACCTCCGTTAGCTTAGCTCCCACCTCCGCGTTAGCTTTGGGTTAGCTTCAGGTTAGCTTGTAGCTAGTTCGGCCGGGTGTCGTCAGTTGATCCCAGCCTTACAGCCCCACCCTCAGCTCCACCTCTCTTCCCTTTTGTGGAATTGTCTGGGCTTGACGGAACCTGTGACACGGTCAAAATGGCGGTGGTGGCCACCTCCCATTTCTCTTCAAAAATGTGTTATTGGAGTCTATGGAAACCCATTGTCCATATATGTATATGTCATGCTCTAGACACATCAGGTTTTCACTCATCGCTCATAACTGGCATCATATTTTACAAGCTTTTCTTTAACCTTTATCCAAAGCAAAACTATTCCTTTCTCCTCACTTCGCATTTTCTTCAACGTGATCGCTGTCATGCTGCTTAGAGTGAAAGAAAACCCAAAGGTTTCAGATGTCAATAAAACCAGAAAGGTCGAGATCAGCCACACTTCTGTGCTCGTACAGATCTCCTTCAGATGAAGAAATCACCCATGAAGCTCTGTTGAAGCACTTTGTCCTCGACACGCCACACTTTCATTTAAACCTGTCAGCAAAATGACAAAAATCCTGAGTTTAGGATTTAATCACCACAACACGTGTGCAATATCATGAAAACATCTCACACGTGGAAGTTATGCAGATGTGGGTGAATTATCGACCTATTTTCATCTGGTGGTTTGAGTTGTAGTTGTACCAAACGCTGTTCCCTCTTCTCAGAGCTGTCCAGATGCATTCTGGTGACTTTAAGCGACAGGAGTGTTTAATCCTGGGAGACTCAGCCAAGCACAAGTTGATGCTCATGTTGGCGAGATGACAGGATGCACTGATGCCTGCGGGACTCCACCTGGTTTCCAGTTTACTGAAATCACGTTACAGATTAAACCCATTAGGCTATTTTCCTTGAATCCAGAATGTTTTTTATAGCTCACGGCTCTGATACCTGCGGGTGTCGCAATATTGTGGAGAAAAACCATGGATAAATATGTGAAAGACCAACCCGCTCTCCTGCTCACCTCACGCTCCCTCTCCTGGACCCCCCCCCCCCCCACACACACACACACACACACACACACACACACTTGGATATACCCCGGCTCTCAACCTCCCCCTCACTCCACTGCGCCCCCTCATTTCCCAGTAAGTCTTTTCTCTGCACCTTCCTAGTTAAGACTTACCTCCCAGGACTCACCTGTGTTTGCTCTCCCCTCTCCAGATGCTGCACTCCCGTTCCCAATCCCACTGGACTTCCCAGTGTGCCTTCAGTTCCCCCTTTTCAATAAATGTGTATTATTTTTCCATCATTCGGTGTTCTGGTTGTAATTCTGCATGTCTTGGGTTGGACGCACTCCCCAAACCCTGACCGATACAAAATCATTGACTGATGGTGACCTGGCTTTGTTGCTACTGAACTTACGAGTGTATTTTTTGTCCAACAGTGTGGATCTTTATAGTTCATGGTTTATTTTAGTAATAGTTGGCTGGTTCTTTGTTGGTGCTAGCAACAGCAGGTTGTTTACGACAGGCGTAATTCTGCTTTCAACCAGTAGGGGGGAATTGTGAAACTTGTGAAGTTTTGCTTTGATAGACCCATGACCTGGAAAATGGTCCTTTTAAAGGAAAGGCTGTACTAAAGGGGTTATCTTTAAAGTTGCTGTCCGGATAATTCCTTTAATCTGATGGCACCATCTAGTGGCTGACAAGCGTATCACACCAAGACGTTGTTTCATTTCCGTATTTACGACTGAAAACTACCCCTCTCGTTCATGAACGCACTACTCTAGCAGACAAAACAGAGCTAAAACACATTGCTTTACAATTATTATGCTCACGTCATTCATATATCACGTGTATTCATATATTTAAATTGTAAAGACTTACTTGCTCAGGAAAGGTTGCAACTCTGCAACAGCCAAGGTATGTCCTTAAACGCTTGAGCATGCTCAGTGATTGACGTCTGCGTGCAAGCAGTAGCCTAACACTATTGGTTAGTGCTCAGTTTATATTGAATGAAGCGGACTTGGCGAGGAACAAAAGGTGTATTCCCTAAATTTTATCTCAGTATGATAAGATATTCACTTTTATGGATCCCTGAGAAAAAAAACATAATTCCTGAAAGGGGAAAACTCCAGATAGCAGCTTGAAGTGGGAGCATTTTCTACAATCTAGTGTTGCAAATAACATTTCAAATGCAGATTTAAACAAGCATCATGAGAAACACATTTAGGACACTCAAACACAGGTTTAATGTTCATGATTTTGTTTCATGTTAAGTGGCTCATGGTTATAATGCAGAGCTGTTCTTTAGAGAGATTTTCTTTCTCTACCTTTTTTATTTAAACACGCTGCTGCTGGACAGGGAGGCCCAGCAAACACACCAATGGATCAGCTGCAGCTTTGCTATTGATTTTTCCCATATGACCTGAAGTCCAGCGTAACGCAGGCAGAATAATACTAAGCATGTTGTTGATGTAAACTAGCTGCATGTGAAGGTAACCCTTCAGCCAGCTCGTCAAGCTTCAGTCTGAAACCACTGCTCACTTGACGAGGTATCACTGAAGGGTCTCATCTTTGTTCTCTATTCTCCACGTGTGTGTCTACATCTACATCTATGAGACCCTCAGCATTGAGTGTTGCCTGGTGCACGAGGCCAGACCTGTCTGGCATCTTAACAACGCTGCTGCAGCAGAGGAGAATTACGAGAACCAGATGAAGCCAGAGATATGAAACGTTGGCCCTATAGCTCCTGCCTTAAAGATGCTCCAGGCAGATTATTGTTTAACTGCTCATAACCCAGTCAAAAATGTTTTAGTTCCATTCTGTGTTGTTTTTTTTTTCTTCTAGGAAATGTGCCTCTGTGTCAGGTGGCAACAAAAGTGCCCCAGGCTTTCACATCAGCTTAAGATGGTGCAAATCTTTCTGGCATTTCCTGTTTATGAGTTTGGATTTTATTGCTTATCCATGTTTGTTTCAGATTTTTATTTGGCTGTTTATGGGCTTTATCATATGTGGTGTTTTAGTGAAGTTGCATATCAGTCAATTTGATTTTGAAATGATAGTAATTCTAACCAACTGAATGTTATCACAGGGTCAGTTTGCTTTGTGTATTTGGCTGGTATGGTGCTGAGAAGTTTAGTAGGTAAAAGGGAAGATGTGTGGGACTAGAGCTTTTCATCTGCGTGAGTCTGAGGAGCCCAGATACCTGTCAGCATGTGGAGTTAAAATAGAATAAATAAGTGAAATGTAAAAAGCATTCAAATAAATAGATTTAAATGTTTCTGTTAAGCCAAATATATATAAAAAAAAACATCTTATCTGGTGAATATCACACCAAGTTATAACTCAGTATCTATGGAATACAGCAGTGATCGTTACCTGGTGCAGCCATCTTGAATCGGGTTGACTTCAAAGGTGAATCTGTTGTAAATGTTCATCCGTGTGTGTGTGTGTGTGTGTGTGTGTGTGTGTGTGTGTCTGCAGGGTTTATTCTTTAGCTTTGGAATGATCTCCCACCAGAGATTAAGCAGACCTCGTCTGTCCAGACTTTTGAAGCCAGACTGAAGTTTCTCTAAATTGGTGTTTTATCTCTTTTAGTTTGTTGTGTTTATAGTTTACATCTTTGTTATTATAATGTTTATGTGCATTTTGTGTTCTTATCTGCTTTTATGCAGCATCCTTGGCCTCCTTGGCTGGTGGTGGGAAGGTGCTTTATAAATAAAATGATTGATATTCTAATAATCTGAACTGTAGAACTGTTCTTGCATGATAGTGTGTATTATCTGTTTTTACACATTTATACATTCTGCATAAACCAAAGCAACGACACTTATCCGTGGCTGTGTGTCTTCAAGGCTTGATTTAGTATGCATGCTGCATGTGCACTACCCTGATGCCCTCCTGCACTTGAGAGAAGAAAGCTCTGCTGGAAATGTCACAGAATATACGGGCTCTGCCTTCTTCTACCGTAAGTCTATTGATTGACTTCATTTCCATTTATGATCTAGGAAACAAGTCCTGAGGCTGCTCGAGTTATAGAAGACGTATGTGTCGCTTGGCTTCCTGGGGCTGGAGGCTAGGAGGGAGATCCGGCCGTCCGGTTGGGGTCTGGGGTGGTGGGTTGCTGTGCTCGGCGTTGGGCGGGGGAGCCTGCTCATCAGCACCCCAGCAGAAAGGGTCGAACTCTGGGAACCGGTAATGGTTGTACCCCATGTGCAGCAGTACCGGGACCAGAGTGAATAGGGTGTGTATGGGGAGCATGAGTGGGTGTCCGGCGTTCATTTTTGTAAGTCTTGGGTTGTATGTGTATGCGTGAGCATGAGGGAGGGAGTGTGTGACTGTGTCTGTGTATGACTGTATATGTCAGGTGGGGACTTTGACTCCTCCCTTCTCCTGGGACTTCTTTTGATGATATAGATCTACATCTCCCCTCACCCCGCCACACCTAGTGTGGAGTGTGGTGCCTTGGTCTGCCTGGGTCGTGGCTCCCGGGTCAGGGGGTTTAAGATTTTTGGCATCTGCCTTACCAATCCCGGTGGCGGCCTGGTGGGGTCTGGGTCCCTGGACTCTGCTGGGTCCCCGGCGGGGGTGGTCGCCCCTTGGTCCCGGGCTCGGCCGGCTAAGGGGTGGGAGGCTGCGGGCGGGCCTGTGGGCTTGCCACCGATATCTCCCGGGACTCTGCCGTCTGCTGGTTGTGGCCCCCCGGGGCGATCCTTTGCGCCTCTCGAGGGGGGCGGGGGCTTTTCTGGTCGCAGGCTCCCTGGGGTTCCCGTGCTTTGGGGCAGCTCCTGGATCTCTGGACTTGGAGCTCCCTCCGTCTCCTGCACATCTTCGGGGGGCAGATCTGTGGCCCCTCACACTCTCTATTGGATGCTCCCATAGAGAAACCTTACATAAACAAGCGCGTGTACACACACATGTGCTCACATGGTGCTCTCAAAAGTATAGACTTGGGCACGTTCAACAAATGTCTTAAGACTATGGTGGGCACTTAATGCACTGTGATTTATTATCGTGTGGTTGTTCAATTAAACAATGTTGATTATATATTTTTTCATCAAGTTGACGCAGTGAAAGCTTGATCTTGTTGTGTTGTTGTGTCCCTTTTTTTTCTTCTCTCTTTCTGCAGGTCTAGAAGCAGACTCTTGTTCATTATTGTTTCTTTTTGTGGAACCCCCCCCCCCCCCCCCCCTCCTCCTCCCACACACGCACACACACCTTTTGCCTCTTCCTTTCTCTTTCACCTCTGTCTCCGTGTCTGGTCGGAATTACAAAGCATTCAAAAACAATAACAATAAAGTTTTAAGTATCAGGCGTGACATTAAAAGCAGACGCTTTGATGCTCCACCTGAGAGTAAATACGTAAGGCTTGTCACCAGCATTCAGACATTATTTCTGTTTGCTTCACAGCCAGACAGGACACACACAAAAAAAAATGGGTGTGTGTGTGTGTGTGGTAAACACCTGAAATTCTCTGATGCGATCCCACTGGCTGTTATCCTGTGTGTTACGACCCGACTCGTGGGTCTGCAACATCAAACGGAGGCGGAACAGTTTTTGGGAGTTTTAGAATATCTTTATTAAAATCAGTCTCCAAAAGGCCTCACCAAAAATCACACAGGCAGAAGCAGCTGAGATGGTGTGCCTGAAGCTGCAGCCCCCTTGTAGATCCTGACCTTCGTTGTCTTTAAGCTGCTGCAGGTAAACAAATGATGCAACAAAACCATATTTTATCAAATCAAATGATGGGAAAATGTAACTTCCTGAACATTTTTAGGTAAGTTTGCAGCAGAACATTAAGTATAAATGACAGAAATGATAATGCATAAAAAACTTATCACTGGCTCTTAACAGGGATTTTAACAGAAAAGTGAAAGCGGTTCATCATCTGTTATTTTGATTAAGAAACAGCTGCTGAAAGCTCAAACAGGAAGCCATCATCATCATGTTCCAGTGTGACTCTCTGAAAGAGCACTTAGATTGATTTGAGCATTAATTATGATGGAATATAATCCAAATTGGGCCATCAGGGAGGACTTGTGTGACTTATTTTCAAATCAGCTGCGTCTGTGTTTGATGAGGAACTCGTCATCAGGATGGGAACCAAACTGTTGCAGGTCGATTTGCTTGTTTGTAGTGAATCTGCTTCCTTATCCAGCTAACCTACATAATTCATGATAAGCTGGATGGTTTATCTTTATTTCAATCCTTTATTTTTGTTATTCCTTTATGTCCAGTTTCAGCAGAAATATTTTGTTTTGGTTGTTTAAATTCACTGGTTGTTCTTAAAACGACCTCTTGTTTTAAACACTAAATGAGTTAACATCCACACGGTTTTGAACGTGTACGGTGTTCCTGAAACACCTTCCAGGCTGATGGGAAACGGTTGTTTGTCCTACATGTTTTTGGTGAACGGTGCTTTCTCAGGTGGAACAGATTGAGTTTTGTTGGTGTGAACCGCTACTGGAACATTCTCTTTTCCAACAGGCTAGAAACCCAATTTTAAAAGGAGATTTAATCATCTAATCTATGCAAACTCTGCTGCAAAGCTCACATAGTCATCAGCACCTTGGTTGTTGCTAATCCCTAAGAGATCATTTATAGAAGGATGGATCACATCCAAAATGTCAGGCTGATGTTTCTGCTGCAGTTTCTCCATCATGTGGCCACTGGATGAACTACAGAGTCCAGCCAACGACAGAAATCAGGTTGATGTTCTTTTTTTTTTAAACATTTCTGCTAACAAACCTTCAGAGACAACAAGTCCAGTTTGATGTAAATCCTTTATTAAAACCCTGGATGTAGTGCCATTCATCTGCTCTTTGTTCTGGTATTTTTAACACATTTGTGTCATATTTGTTACATGAGATTCTGAGACCTCTATCTCATCAACATGATTAACACTTTCCTTAAAAAGCTGTTGTATATAATCTGATGCATGCATCCTGCCCTGTGGTGGGTTAATTTGCCTTTACAGGCAGCTAAAGTCTAGTTTTGGTCATTTCCAACATGGCTGCTCCCAGTAAATGATCTATTTGCCGTTTTCGGGATGATCATTGCTAAGTTTTGAGAAGTTCCGGTAAGAACATCAGACTTCTAAGTTTTTTAAATAAGTGTTTTATGTCTTGAAAAAGTGCACTTTAGTTAATTAACCCATTCTTTATATTACAAATAAATGGTGTTAAAATGTGTGTATCAAATTTGATACTGCAGGTATAAAATATGCTTTTTCCCTGAATTGACATTTTTCTAATTTTATCTACATAATACTTACTAAAATACAATTACACATTATTTTGATGACTCAATGAATCTAATCAATCACTGAAATTCTTCTGCCGGCTCTTGGAGGGTGCAGACGCTTTTTTCCTCCTCTCCTCCATATCTTATCCTCAAGGCCCTTTGTCTGTCTGTGTGTGCTGGGTGCACGGCTGCTTCTGCATTTTTTCTGGAAACTGGAAACTGAAATTCACTAAAATGGATCTCGTCAGTTGGTCACTCAACGCGGTTGATAACATTTTTTCAACGATGAGAACGGGAGAAGGGGCTCCCGGATGCCCCTCCGTGACAGACCAGCTGTCTGTGGAGGACTCTGAAGATGTGTGGATATTCGTGGTGTTGGCGTCAGGTTTCCTGCTCATTGGTCTTGGCGACTCCTACACCGCCCGTAAAAGGCCACACTGCAATGTAGCTCCTGATGTGAAAAAGGATGGCATTGACCATTTTCCTATATGGGAAACCTGACAGAGATGCAAGCACTGTTGGGCAATCATTTTTCACATGTCTACTGTGGGAAGTGTAAGATGCATCTTTGCTTGAACAAGAAACTGTTTTTCTGCCAAACACAATGTGAAATGCAAAGGCTGTAAAACGTGTTATGTGAAAACAAATTTGAAAAAACATGTTTTAAAATGTTATGAACAGTTTTTTTGTATAGAATGAACATTAATGTTAACAAAAAGTTGTCAGACACCCACCACCAAATGCAATACAAAAAAGATCTCATAAATGACATGATTTAGCAAAAAACAATTTGTGGATTTTGTTAAAAGGGTCAATAAACATCTCAGTTAAAAAATATCACAACTTTCTATTTTTTAATGGGTTGAAAAAATAAAGCCTATATTTAGAAAGCAATAAGATTTATTAACATGATCTAAGCCTAAAGCTGCATGAAAAATGATGCTAAATGGATAGAACAGAGAAATGTTATCTAACTAAAATAATAAAACATTTTTATGTACCTACAGAACACACCAAAAGCACCAAGAAAGGAAAGTAATGTGATATTCGGCACTAGTAGTTTTTGTAGCTGCAGCAGGTGTTCACTAGTAGCTGTAGAGAAGCTTCATGAATAAATATGGACGTTATTTGAAGGTTTTATTATCACTCGTCGCCTGAAGGCAAAAGGTGACAAAATATTTCATCAACCACTGGGTGGACTTTAATGAAACTCTCCAAAAGTTAGACCAGAAGAACTTTAATATAGGAAAAAAGTTTAATTTAAATCTCTGGCGTTAGAGACAGCAGGTGATATGCATTCATTCAATAATCACCAGAGCTTTCATCATTTATTATCATCTTAATTTGATCATGTATGCTTAGAAGAAGCATTACAGAGATTTATAATCCAGGAAGGATTTATAGAATCAGTTGTGGCAAACTGGAGGTTCAGCATTTCTAATGAAATAATAAATGTAGTCCGGTCAGAGTCTCCAGCCAACCAGCTTCCACCTAGGACCAATCTTCCCAGCAGCCCCTCGCCAGGATTCCCATCGTTCCATACCTACGTCGCCAACCGCGGCTATACACGGAAGTCGCCTTCCATCTCAAGTCACTCAGACATCGTTTCTTCGAACCCATGATCAGATTTACCAACCTACAAGTTCTTCAAATGAACTCTCTTCAGCCAGTAAGTGCCCTTGACTACTTTCGGAATAGCTCCGCGCTTCCGTTTTACTTCGGTCAGCGCTCGGGCATTCCTAGATTAAATCTCGTGCCGGCTCAACCCCAGCGCTCGCTCTTTTGCATCTGGGAAGTCACACACGCTACAGCTTAACTCCTAGTCGCCCGAGCGTTGTGACAAGTCCTCTGTCTTTATTGTCATTTGGTTTAGACATCACCATGCTAACTTGAATTAAATATAATAATAATAATAATAATAATAATAATAATAAGCTAAATTTTGCTGCTACATTTCAAAGTCTTCCAATTGGGAGGTGTTATGGCTCAAGAGGTTGGGGGGCCGGGCGGAAAGGTCTGGCAAGCCAGATGTGGCCCGTGGGCCGCCAGTTGCGGTTCACTGTCTACAAATTTTCCCAAAGTTCTGTGATCAGCTTTTAGTTTTGATGCTGTGCTTCATCTCAGATTGTTTGTTAAGGCAGCACTTAAGAGTTTTAACACTTGCTTTCAAGCTGGTTTCAGTGATTCTTGAGGCAAAACCTTGAGTAACCTCTCATTGGACAGCACTCTGCTGCCCTCTGCAGACCACAAACTACACTAAATAGTTTAGTGGTTTGGAGTAGGAACACTAGTGGGAGGTCTCTTACTGCTCTGCAACAGCTGTTTATTGTGCTGGTAGCTAATATAAAGGCTAGTAGTTAACTTTTTCAGTTCAAACTGTCTACTAAAATCACAGAGCCTGGAAACAAAAGTAAGAGAGTAATGTCTTTGAAGACCAAAGACAGAGCTACAACTGGGGTGAACATTGGGTCGACCTACACTGAGGGAGCTGAAGGAGGATACAGAATCCAGGGCTGTCAACTTTGAACAATTAAATGCCTGACAGCCGGGAGGTGGGTTGATGCGCAGACCGTTTCAACCTGTTCAGTGACCATCAGAACGGGGTGGGGGGTTGCTAAAATCAGAGTGAGATATTGGAGGTGTGGCTCACGCTCAATGCGTGAGAATTGGCAGCCCTGAGAATCACGGGCTGATGCTGACCTGGCTTTGTTGCTACTGGGCTCGTAATATTTTTGTCCAACAGCGTGGGTCTTTTTCCTTCGTGACTTATTTAGTATCAGCTGGCTCATGTTAGCGCCATAGGCATGAATACGGACACCCCGTTGGGCGTTGGAGAGCATAACAGCGTTGCCGCCATGCTGGAATGGGTCTCCTCTCTGTCCAAAGTCAAAGCAAAGTAACTATGCCCGTTTTTTGCAGCCTACGGTTACAACAGGCCGGCGTACTATTGAAAGCAGATCATGAGGGATTACTAGTGACTTTTCCAGCCTACCTGATGGCATTTTATATTTTGTTTAATTATATTTATATTTCAATTATCATGCCATGTGTCTGATTTTGTGAAAAAGCTTGATAAAATGTGTTTTTTATTTGGTTAAGTGCTTTCTTCAGTACAAATAAATGCACTGGGGCCAATGGAGACTCATCTAAGATGGCAGCCGGCCACTATGGCTGCTTCAATAGGCAGCACCAGTCTACGGGGCGTCTCGGTCTGTGGTTAGCGCTAGCTACAGCAGCTGTGTCAGGGTTGTGATTCCACTTACAACCAGTAAAACGGAGAAGCGGGAAACGTATTAAGTGTTGCTTCAAACTCAAAGATAAAAAATCAGACACTTCAGTCAGAGGCAGGATCACAGAGCATGATGGTTTATTTTAAACGCAGGAGTTCTCCACATCCAGTCAGTGAGATGAAGAACGTTACATCACATGTTTCACCCACCCAACTCATCAACAAACAGCTTCACCAGACCAACAGTTACAAGGTAAAACAGCGTGACAGAAACCCCCCCGCTCCCCTGGCGTGACCTCACGCCGCTCCTCAACTCTCATGTTCTTGATTTTCTTCAATTTTATTTGATCACATGTACATCACACCACACATGGAAGAAAAATGAGAGCGCCCCCTTTAATACTGGACAGAAGCCTGAATCAGTCCAGCGGCTGCCGACAACATCACAACTTCTCTTTGAAACGACAGTCGCTAAAGGCTCAACCACAGCACGAGCAGATCACAGAGAAAATAAACAAACCAAAACAAAACCACAGACAGCAATATTCTGAGATGATTCCAGTAAACTTCACTGGTCATTGGTGTGTACAGCAGGTTCCACAGGATTCACGTGATTCTTTTATCAGGCATGAGAGGAAAATGTTATGTTTGACGAATGCACGGACACAAAAAGGCAACAGTTCATGATAAACATGACAAATAACAGCAACATATTACAGTAAAAATAATTACAAAAACAAGCAAAGTTCCTACATAAGAAGACCGTTGTGCACAAAAGGCACTCAAATGTTATGTCTCACTTACACAAGTGTATAAATAAAAAATCTACTTAAATAGGAATATTTTACCTCATATAATCATGTGCTTTTGGAAGTAATGGCTGAGAGACAAAAAGAGCAATAAGGATCGATTTAGGCATCTTGATCCTGATCACAGCTGCAGACCGACCTCGTAATGCCCATCAAAGCTCAACAACGGCTGACTCATTAAAAGGAGCTCACGCCAGCAGGAACCAGCAGAGGGTGCGAGAACGCTTTAAATGCTGTGTTGTTTTTCTTTTATTTTGGCTTTTGAAGTTCTCCTCGTCTGCTCAAGCTGATACTTGCATCCAAAACAAGCGAATAGGACAGCACGAGACTCCGTTTGCAGCATGTCTGTATCAGGATTCAGTCTGGTTAATGACCAAATGGGATAATTACTTCAGATGAATCAACAGAGTGAATTGTTGCTATCATCTTGGCACAACTCTAAACATAAAAGTGTCATGTCTGCTCATGGGAACCGTTCTATAAACCTTTATGTTGCAGAACATTTTATCTGTCATGGTTATTCTGACCAAAACGGCCACAGGCAGCAAGATCTACCAAACCTGCAACTGATGGCCATAGAACGCTATAGAAAAAAACCATGAAATGTAAAATTAGCACCATAAAAGAGTTTTAATGTGAATCACTGTGATGTAAGTGTTGATTTGAGTGTGGCAAGGTGGAGAAACGAGGGCCTGGGTGGGATTCGATCCCCAGACTCCCGGGTGAGAGTCGCGCGCTAACCAGTCAGCCAAAGGGACATCCCCGTGGCCGGGTAGCCAGGGCGCATGATCAATCAGGATACGGTGACAGGACGCTCACACTGTCACATAAGGCAGCACAAATCCACCTTGATTGTGGCCCAACTCTGACTAGCAGTGGGTTCCTCAGTCCAATCAGAACCAATCTCTGTATCCTCAACCTGAGGTTGTTCTAAGACGTTTCTACAACATAAGTTTTAAAATGATCTGAACCAACTTTCTCCCTCAAATTAAGCAGCTTGTTCTCATTTCTAGTCACACTGTTATGGTTTAGGTCAAATACCTTAAAAATAAAATAAAATAAAATAAAGTTTCCAGTCAAAATTTAACTGAACAGGTTTTTTTTTTCAACAAGCCAAGGCACCAAAACTGACAACTGGACCCTTTTGTATTTTAAATATGGAACTGAAAACCAGACAACTGAAAAAAAAAGCGTTGAGCTCAGATGAATTGCACAAACATCTGGTTGTCCTTCGATCAGAAGCATGTCCTGCATGGCTGAGACTCACCAACTGCGTCTGACATTTTCAGCTCAGAACTGGACTTAAACCTGCCAAACGCTACGGTGGACACAAAGACAGGAGGAGGCGTGTAAAAAGTGTAACAGTCAAAGTTAAGCTCCCACATTCCTCAAGCTAGGTCAGGAGAGAACCGGACGCTATTGCTTCTGAAATAATAAAAATCACTCAAATCAGATTTTACATGAAACAACCGAGAAAGCCGTCAAAGCTGGATTTCATCAGTAAAAACAACATTTATTCAGTCTTTGTTCCACAGTGCTATTTCCCTAATGGTACACACAAAATGACTTTCAATGTATTTTACAATCAAAAAATGTTTGTATTTACTGTAAATCATAAAAAAAAGTTGGTTTATGAGCTCTACACCCCTTCTTTTTTATTTACCTGTACACAATTAACACTTACAAATGACTATCTCTGCATTATGTACACCTTTCCAACAGGATTCCTATGTTAGGTGGTGCTTTAGCCTCCCGCCTTTTATTTACAGCACAAGGGAGAAAAAAGACAGAAACATGGGCGAGTTGTGTTTGCTCGCTGTCCATCCATGCACGACGGTGGAGGACGGTTCGTTTTGTATTAATGTGACACTGATTAGCAGTCCTCTTCATGCCAAGATGCTTCATCCACTGAAAAAAGGAAACACACGTGCCAGTTGTAAGATCTAGCTCAGCAGGATAACAAGTTTATCGAATATTTGGAAATGTGGAACTTTAAAGGGATTTTTTTCCAGTCACTTATCTGTATAAAAAGTATCAATACACTCTTATTAATTCTAGATAGCTTCCTGAACGGCCTCTGTTTGGAGAAATAGAATTTACATCCTAGCGCGGGTGCACACTTGCCTAGTGAACTAGACCAAATTCTTGCTTCGCAAAGTTTGGTCTAGGAACGCTCCACTGGAACCTCTGCAGCCCCAACAGGATTCTGGCTGGCCAATCACAGCTCTCTAGAGGGGTTTCAAACACATAAAGAGCTGTGATTGGTCCATAATGGTGGGCCAATCATAGTGCTCTATCTGCTTAGTGAACAAATCACAGAGCTTTATCCGCTTTGTGGGCCAATCAGGGCACTCTATATGCCTGGTGGGTGGGATGATGCAACAGAGTGAAACAAGATGGCGACAGCTCGTTTGAAACAGCTTTTACATCAGTTTTGGACTATTAGAGCTTGGGCATCATTAGAATCAGGAGCAGATAGATGTATTTAAGTGCTTTTTTTTTTTTTTTTTTTTTTAAATGATGTGTTTTCTCCTTCTTCAACTGTGGACCGTCTCATTTACTGATGGCTGTTGTGGTGAGAATGTCACATTCATTGTCCAGTAGCATGCAGAGATCATTTGAAAGACAACGGTAGAACCCGCCCCACAACCGAGAGCCGTCAATGGAGCGTTGCCAGACTAAATAATACATTTATGTAGTCTGGCTTGCCAGACTAGGTGCACACAGGACCACGGTGTGTTAATGCCGTCTTAAACCGACTCCATCCTCAACATAGAAGTCCACTATTATCAAAATAACCTTTACACCATTGCCAGTTTTGCATGGACCATGTTGTGTAAAAATATTATAGTCATCCTCATCCACTAAATGTAGCAGCAAGAGCATCTAGAGCAGGGGTTACCAACTCCGGTCCTGGAAGGCTACCATGCTGCACATGTCTGCTGCTGTATGTAATAAGGGGTGTTTTTTTTATACAATAGAACACTTTAAAATGGCTGAAATATCATTGTGATGGTGCCATCATGAGGTTTAAACCTACTATTATTGTACTGGCTCAAGCCTTATGCCATATACCCTTTAGGTGATGCAACTCTTTTCATTTCCCTTTTTCCCCCAAACCCTGCATGCAGAAGCAAGAGTCACCTGGTTGTTTCTTTGCTGAACGTCCAATGTTTTAAGTTCTTTTTAAAAAGAAAGCGTGGTGACATGAAGTACGTTTGTATTTACAGAAACGAGTCCTGCGCCCTCTCAGAGTTAGTATTTTAGCCTGGATGCCTGCATCAGTCCAGTCAACATGTCAGCCGGACCGACTTTTACACAAGTATTGCTTCAGGGCCACAGACGTCTGTTCACGCTGACGTGTAACTGAAAGACAAGTAGACATTTAGGGTTAAGTCAAAGAGAGCTGAGCTGTACGTGCGACATTGCTACAGCTTCCTCTGCTGCTCTGTCGCCATGGCAACATAGCTGTTACCATGGATGTCAGCTCTCCTTTCACTCTGAAAGCCTCCTCACCGCTACATGCTAACAGACTTGTCCTCGCCGTCACCAGAAAGGTTCATGTTGGAGCCTGAGGCGGGGCTGTTGCTAGGGAACATCTTCTCGGTGGGGGTAACGGCGGGGCTGCCAACGCCCGAGGAGCTGGAGCTGCTGGAGCGGTGCGGCGTCGGAGACGGCCGCGTCGGTCTCATGGACGGAGGGCGGAGCTGGGCCCCGACCAGCCGGGCAGAGAGAGCAGGCTTGAAGGTGGTCATCATCTCTGAGGTGGAGCTGCTGCTGCGGCGCATGGCGGCGTCCGGGTCACGGATCATCATGATGGTGTTAAGCAGACCGCCGGGCTCTGAGCTGACGGGGTTCTTCATGGGCTCCAGCGTGTCCAGAACCACATCAGGAGCCTGTTTGACCGCATTCTGTCGTTCCAGCTCACGCAGTTCATGGAGCGCCGTCGTCATGGTTTTCTCTATGTCCTGCAGAGATGAAGCAGAAACTCGGTCAGCTCACGGCAGAGAGATGTTCAGGAGGACTAAAACAACGCATGTTCACTGAAGCACCAAAACAAAATGAAACTATTCACTAAATTATCATTCTAGTTTGTCTCCCTCATGAAGACACGGGCCATGAGGTCTGACCTCAGCTAACGCCTCCGTCTCCAGCGTTTTGTGGTCCCCCAGGCTGCTGTGGCGTGTGGCCCCTGTTACAGGTCTCAGTGGGTGTCCCTCAGGGTACACCTTCCTGTCGGGGTAGTTGATGCTGCCCGCACTTCCAAAAGTACCAAGCCGCCTTTTCTCTGGGCTCTCCATGTGAGTCTTGCTGATGGACATTTTGTGAGGACTACTGGGACAAGCTGCCGCCCTCGGAGGTGTGTCAGTTCCTCTGGTTGGACTCTGGGTCTCCGTCCCGCTCCGATGGCGCGGGATCGCAGCTCCATCCGACTGTAACCGCACCCTACAGAGGAACAAACCCATGAGGAGAACTCCTCCTTTTAAAATGTGAGACGTGTTTGTTTTTAGCTCCGTTCACCTCCCCACGACTCCTCCAAAGGTAGGATCCAGTGACTGGTCGCTTGGAGATGGGATGTCGTTCTTGGACGACCCCTTTTCTTCCAGCAGCGGCCCACTGCTGGCTTCGCTGTCTGCTTTCTGACTCAGGTTATCTGAGAAGGCGTCGTCCCTGACGGAGCGGAGATAAACACAAACAAAATCCCTCAAGTCAAAAGCAGAGGACGTATTTGTTACAGCGTGAGGGGTTACGTACAGGTCTTGTACGACGATATACTGATGCGGGATGAGTCCATCCACGCCGTTGTGGCGTCCCTCCCACCAGTCCTCAGATGCTCGGTGGTACAGGAGCAGAGAGGCTCCCTTCTTAAAGGACAGCTCTCGGGGACTGCGTCCCACGTAGTCAAACTTAGCGATGGCTTCGATCTGCTCGATCTCTGGAAAACACAGACAAGAAGAAAAAACATTTAAACAGGACTACCTTTTATAATTAGTTAATTTAGTGTCTAAAACCACGAGCAATCATATTTACATGCTGTAGAAAAAACAACTGAGGTGAAATAATACAAAAAAAGTTCTTGGGTGTTTAATACGGGATGAAATGTAAATAATTACCATCAATTCAAAATTGGAGGCATTTTAGTAAAAGGTTGCGTAATAAGACTGAGACTGAGAGGCTAAGCAGTAAAACCTCAGAGATTACCTGGAAAAATAAATAACAGCTACAAGATTTAGAAATGTAAGATTCTAGAGGGAAAATGCTATTAATGGTGAGATTTATTTATAGGAAGTAATGATGAATATGCAACAGATGAAACAATTTCTTTACACAAGAGAAAAGATGGAGTCAAATGGAACTGGAATAAAACACAAACAGTGAAGAGCACAGTTCATCACTGCAACCACAATGGGTGAATAAGTCATCTAAAACCGAAAGAAGAGAGCAAAAACCCAAACATTCAACTAAACAAACACTCCTGTATTAACGGGGGCGCGCGGGCTTGAAGCGCAAATAATCCTGAACTGGTTGCAGGTTTTAACCCTCTCAGGCTCTAAATAAGTTTTGATAAAAGGACGAACAACTAAGTCCTTCAGGGGTACTTCGGAGTTAAAAATGCTCATGGATACGTGTGTGGAGTAACCAGGCAGGCAGGTTTTAACGTTGCGAATCTGCAACGCCGGCCTCCAGAGGGTTAAAACACCGAAAGCAGCTTGAGGATTATGCGGTTTGTGCTGCAGCATCATGGTGCAAGAAGGGTTCAATAAAAAAAGTCCTTCTCAGGGAAGAAGACCTCTTTTAGTTCTGCAAAAATAAAAAATACACATTCAAAGGTTCCATATCATGTTGTTTTAGACCTTTCAGAGCAACGGTGGGCACAGGAGATGATCAAATATTACTGATGGCACTACTGAGATGTCATTTATCTTAAATACGAGTTATTTTCATCAGCCTCAATTTATACCTGCAAATAAAACGCTTGGTTTCAGTGAAACTCCGCCCACGCCGGCTCTGACAAGATGTGCCACAACAGCATCTTTGGCGAGTGGATTGCTGTATTGGTTATGGTGGTCCAGTGGTTAGGGCATGTGTCTGGGCACTCTAACCACTAGTCTCTTACGCCACATATCCTGTGCTGGCCAGGGGTGACAGATTTTAGACCAGAGACTAGCTTCCAGGACAGGAGCAAGGCCCAAGGAGGAGTTTCCATTAAGGCTTTAGAGGATTTTCAAAGTAAAACTCAAACTTTACAATTGAAACAGGTAATTGCATCCAAAAAGGGTTTGTTTGTTTGTTTGTTTGTTTGTTTGTTTCACGGGGAAACAACAATATCACATAGTAATAAGCTCCAAAGAGTGGATTTTCCATGATGGGGTAAAAGAGAGCTCACAAGCCCATCACATGGGCCTCTTAAGTCTCTAGTCTGCTTTTTTAGAAAGATTCTAAAATATAAAACATAAATCTGAGTAATGTTTCAACTCCAACCATGGATGATTTTTCAGTTGGATAAGAAAATGTCAAAACAAACCCCTCATTATAAAGTGATGTTTCATTGAAATATTACAAACCTATGATCCTTTCTATGATCCTGTAGTTCTTCCAGCCGTCCAGTAGGAGGCAGTCTGAATTAATAGGACTGTTCTCTGCCTAATGAGAAAACTCTGATTCAAAATCCACCAGAGTCGGGTGTTAAAGCGGGAGCGTTTTAATGCAGCATTTCTTCAAATGTGCTTTTAATTCTGTTCAAATCAAACAAAAAAGGCTCCAATTATGACAGCAGGAGGACGACTTCCCAATTACCATGAACCTGTTTCTCTTTCAGGAGAAATGAAGCGGAGCCAGAGCGCGCCGACAGCAACACCGGAGCCTGTGATTTCTAAAAGACTTTCTGAAGCAAGGCCTTCGAGTTACACCAGGCTGGAAGCTTTTGTTCTCTGTTCCAAGAGAGGGAAAAATAAATGGCGTCAGCACTTGTTAGCGGCAACGCCAGCTCACAAAGATGGGATTTAAAGATAGGTTCACACAGGTCCCTTTCATCGACAGCACAGGAGATGGGGCTCTGTGTAGGAACAGCGTTTTGGGCTTTTTGTGCCTGGCCCAGTTAGGAATTCAACGCTCTGAGGACGGCGGGGGAAACAATACAAAGGAGAAAGTCCCAGGAGAATCGCTGACTAACACTGAACAAAGAGCGAGGGGGGGGGGGGGCACTCATGCACACACAGAAACACGGATCAAAGAGGCCGTGCTGCAAGCCAGCACTGTTTACTCAAGTTGCTTTCAGCCTCTAACATCAGAACCTGCTGCAGCTCCAGCTTGGCTTCTCAACCGAGAAGAGAGCTAAAAGGGTCGGTCTGCTCCAAAAACCACCGAGTCTCGTAAAACAACCGCGTACGTCTTCAGGACTGTTGGACAACTAAGATCAAATGTTTAAAAGATACGAAAACCCCAAGAGAAGCAACAAGACTCATCTATAGAGGTGGAGGGGGCACACGCACACACACACACACACACACACACACACACACACACACACACACACACACACACACGGGTACCAACCTTCGTCACTGGTGTGTGGCTCTGTTCCATTATCAGCTTCATCGATGGTTCCTGGTTCACTGTGGGGGCTGTCACTAATGCAGCAAATGAAAACACTCACATTCATCACTAACGACTTTAATAATTAGCTGAGGAAGTTCTATTACAGCGAGACTCACCAGTACTCCTCCCCACCAGCCATGCACTTCTCGTACACGGGTCCGTCCAGCTCACGCTGGTTTGGGAAAATGACTTCGTGGTGGACGATGATAGTCTTGATGACTTCGTTAACGTGGGCCTGACACACCACGGGATCCTGTCCATCCGGGATGGGCATCAGAGTCGGACCGAAGCAGATAGCCAGGTTGTACGGGTCCATCATGTTCTCGTCGCTGTACTGGGACAGACTGGGAGGACAGGACAAGCTTTAGGGGACACATCCCGAAACTCAGACCAGAGCTGAAGAATAGTTAGTAACAATTATTTTGTTTGTTGTTTTGTTGAATGTCCTCAGTTTGGAGAAGTAAAGCATATATTAGAGCAGATGGATGAGCTAACAGCTAGTCTGATGCTATTTTAGATCATCTTATAAAAGTGGTTTAGAGCAGGTCCGCCGCTAGGAGGTTGCGCTGGAAGAGCCGCTCCTTGACATGGAACCAAACCAGGGTCAGGACCTGGCAAAACAGTGAGAGGCAGATGCTCCGCCCACTAACCCACCAAACCGGATACAAGGGCTTTGTCGCCCAAGAGGATGTGTCGTACACGCGTCTTGTTGATGGCCTTGGGGGGCGGGGTTCGCTCCGCTTAGAGATAGCCAGTGTTCGAGAGTGTGTGTGTGTGTGTGTGTGTGTGTGTGTGTGTGTGTGTGTGTGTGTGTGTGGTGGGGTCTCATGGAAGTCTTTTTTTAAGCTGGACTGGTTGGTGCCCCAGTCACATGGTGCTCTACGTACAGAGTGATGCGTGTGGGCGGACTGCTGGTTTAGAGTAGCGTTTGCACAAACTACTATTTGAGATTCAAACTAGCCTTTAGCTTGTCAATCCAGTCAGAACTTCATTCTCTTTCTCCAAACTGAGGTCATTCAAAGAGCGATCTACAGCAGGTGAGATGTCAACTCTCCACCTTTCCACTAAACCTTTAACAGAGCTGAACTGTTGCAGCAAGCGCCAGTCCTTTGTTTATTTTTTTATCCAACAACTCCTGATTTATGCATTTAATGAGCATTTTATTTATTTATTAGATCAGTAAAGTGACGCATGTGAAGAACTGGGCCGAAATAAGGAAAATCAAGAATGTTGGATATATCCAGTGTTGGGAGTAACGCCGTTTAAGTATAACGGCGTTTCTAACGGCGTTCTTTTATAGGTAACGGAATAATCTAATTAATTACTTTTCCCGCCGTTGCAACGCCGTTACCGTTACTGGGGACGGAACGCTGTGCGTTACTATGTGCTTGTCGAACGTTGAGCAACAGTGTGAGGCTTTCCGACCGCCACACTTCAGCTGCAGCCGGGGAGAGAGAGGTGTCGGTAACACACTTACAAACACGATGATGATTGGCCGGGTGGGCAAAGACCCTCACGGTCTCAGTCACTGCATTCTGTAGACACAACGGTAATAACTCCGTTTAAAATAACCGCGTTAATAAAAAATATGTCTTTCTGTAACAAGCAAACTAATTAATTACCCGCTTCTTTTATCAAAACGTTGTTCCTGTTACTGGTAAGGAAATGCGTGCGTTAAGCAGTGCGGTGTGTTGAAGCTGTCATCATCAGCTGATCAGGAGCTAAAGAGGCAGATGTTTAAGAGCATCATGGCCCGTGAAGAACGAGGAAGACGTGATGAATAGTCTACGGCTGCAGACCCGCAGATTTGTTGCTGCAGCAGCGAATCTGCGGGTCTGCAGCCGTGCCCTTAGCGTGACAGCGGGACGTCCCGAAGGTCCGCTCACCTGTTCACCGCTCAGACGTCCTGATCTTCCACCTTCCTAGATCATCCAGCTGTAACCTGTTTCTGATCATGTCTTTAGTCCCGCTGTAACACTGATGTATCTGTCTCAGACGTCATGGAGCTCAGGTGTTATTAGAACTACCTGTGTGTGTTCACCACCCAGCTTCAGCTCTTCTGTGGTTGGGTCTGACCCATGTTAGTACATTTAAGTCCTAGGCTTGTGCCTCTTCTAGTGTCATTTTAAAGGATATTTATTTATTTATTTAACCGATACTAGATTAGTAGCAACAGAAATGCTACTAAAAACACACAATTATGTGAAGCTGTAAAAATTAGAATGCTGTGCAAAATTACATTTATTTCTGTAATTTAACTAGACTGAGAGACCATTTAAAGGCTCGGGAACCTTTACAGGTGTTTCTATTTGCAATTTTAAATTTGAGCTGATTGGGTTTTTGTTAAATATCACACAGTGACCTCTTAATAGTCTAGATTAGTGTAATGTTCCTATTAGTTCCTCCTGTTAAGTGCCTATTTGTTTTAATTATTCAGGTTTATATAAAACATTTGGACATACATTTTATTATGTTCAGTCATTACTCATTTATATTTTACTATTGTAGTAATTCTTGCATGCTTTAATGAAAAAGTAACTAAGTAGTTACTTTTGTTGGTAATTAGTTACTTTTATGATCTTGTAACTCAGTTAGTAACTGAGTTACTTTTTTGACAAAGTAATCAGTAACTATAACTAATTACTTTTTTAAAGTAACGTTCCCAACACTGGATATATCTGCAACCCTGATGTAGCTTTCCACATTTAACAGTCTACTCTGGATTGCACATTGCCAGATGCATCTTGCAAAAAAAAAAAAAAAAAGCTCCACAGTCCAATTAATTCCCTCTTTTCAGCTAAGGAAACTAAAACATATGGAGCGTGCGCCACAATCCAAAGGTTCTGTAACGAAATCTTTCAGCGCTGCAGGAGGAAATCATAACAAATCTTTGAACGTTATTAACGAGGCGCGTAACAGGGGAAGCACCACGGCCCCAATGCAGATGAATGCAAAGGCGACATCTTTGTTCTGCAGGCCAACCGAGGAAGAAGGCTAATGCGATCTAGCATGAGAGGACAGGCAGCTGCTGCAGAGGGTCGGAAGTAACTTCACAACCCTGCATGTCTGCTCTGTTTGCATACAGGTGTGATTTCCTCTGAAGACGTTAGTTGTAACTCACTGGTTGAGAAAAGCAAAAAGGTATCTCATGACGATGATGACGGTCCGAGGAAGGGTCACGACGATCTGCTGGATGTGATGAGCTCTCTCAGCTCCTGATTCCAGCTCTGAAGCACAGATTTAAGATGACAACAGGCAGCATCACAGAAAATGATTGTAAACATTCAGACTTCTTCTTTTTTTTTTTAGCAGGAGACACATCGATGCAGAGAGAGGAACGATGAGGCCTCTCTGATAGACATCAGACCCAAACTCGGCTGTCTAGATTACTTCCACATGCTGCACTGCACGACCTTTCTGTTCTCAGTACAGCTGAGTTTCTACAAAAGGTCTGAGGTGAGTTTTATTCCCCTTCTCCCTGTCTAGTCCACTCACTAGCCTTTTGAGTGTTTTTGTTTGTTTTACTCACTGATGGTAGCGATGAAGTCCAGGAAACGCTCCTTTGGGAAAAGCGGGTTTTCCAGTCCTCTGAAGTACAGCTTCAGCACTCCTGCTACTGAGTTAATATCCTGCTCATTCTGGTCGTCGATCAATGGATCTTCACCTACTTAGGGAGAATACAGACGAGCATAAAAAAAGCTAGATCTTTAGTGGAAGTGTTATGCTAAGTGTACTGGAAGGACTCGCCTCTCTCAAACGAGTTTTTGATATCGTTGACCTCCACCTGTGATCCTGGAACCCGGAATATTCCCTGTTGTTGCAGCCCTGCGAGAAATTCAAACCAGATTTTAGATTCGGAGCCACATGAGCTGCAGCTGTCTCCAAAACCACATTACCAGCTTCATGAGACGATTGGAAACATATAACAGAGGGCAGGAAATGTAATCTGGTCATAAAGAGAGATGCGTTGTGTTTTTTTTTTCCAGGAGAGGGCCTCACAGCGGGCCCGCAGCATATGGTTCCAGTTAGAGGGATCTAATCAGTTTTCTGTAGCTTCATTAGCTCCAGATCCAGGGCAAAAGGCCTGCAGGCTGAAAGCCGAGGACAGATGAGAAGGTAGACGGGGAGGAACTGGAGAGATGTGGTTGGGGGGGGTCAGATCAGCGATAGACACAAGAGAAGGAGAAGGTCTCTGTACCCACAGCTTGTTGCTTAAACTTCACTTCACAGATTCACCTTGTGTCAAAGAAAACAGCTCCATGTGGGACTCACCATACAGGTTGATGTATCTGATGCAGCTTTCAACAACAAGAGGAATCGGTTGACCTGAATCCTGAATGAAAATCGCATGAAAACACATGAAAATTAGCTCAAACGAATGCAACGCTATGCCTAGTAATGTTTGATGCTATTACAAGACAACTCAAAACTTTTTAGGTGGTGGAGATGGATAAAGTGCAGCACAGCAGTGGGACAGGTTATTAGTGAAATGTTAGTGGCGCAAGCATGCACTAGCAGCAGTGATACCTGGATACGAGTGCGGGCGTTCCTTCTTCCTCTGGGACAGAAAGCAGTAAAGCACAGAGAAGCACAGAGTTAGAACGGGGCTCAAATGACAAACCACTGGTTAGAGGACAGGGTGCTGATGAGAGGAAGGATCAGGGACAGCTGCTGTCTCCTCCTGCCTCAGTCATCCTCACAGCGACTGGAGTTAGGAGAGCAAAGATGAGAAAACATTCCAGGGGATTAAAAAGCTCCCAGACTGGGTGTCATCAGCAGAGTTATTGAAGCAATAAGTGTCAGGATCTCGAGGGGAGGAGCAGAAGATTAAAGTGAGGAAGAGGAGGTCCTCCCTGGAGTTCAGTCAGCCACCGCCACTACCTGGATGAAGGTCTCCATGTCGCCGTTAAACAGCTTATGGTTAAACATGGAGCATGGCCTAGGCTTCTTCATTTTCTGTGGTTTGGGGGGGAGGGTGGGGGGCCTGGCACTGATGGGACAAGAGGAACAAAAATGCCAAAATCTGTCAACCGAATGTAAATGAAACGGAAAACAGAAAGACAGTAAAAAAAAAAGTCCTGATGGGTCAGGACCAACACGTCTTAAAGACGAGTCAGATCTTTTGACTAACTTAACGAGCTAATCATTTGTCTAAATCTAATAAAAAGAATAAATAAGCTGATTTTGCAAATGTCACTTTATAACTCCTTCCACATATGTTGCTTTTTTTACAATTAACAGATTCTCTGGGGAAAACATACTGACTGGAAGTGCTACAGTTCGCTAGCTTTGCTGCTAACGTCTGCAGAAAACAGCAATAGAAACTCGCAATGAAAAATGTACTGCAGGTTTAGAAAATAGGTGTTGCCTCAGCCACTAAGAACGTTTTAAATTAAAGATGCGGGAAGTAAAAATGACACCCTGCGTTCAAATTTGGGTACTGCAGTTCACGTATCAAAACAAACGAGTCCCCTGAGTAATTGTTGCCAGCTACGGCTCTGCCAGTGTTGCCAACTTAGCGACTTTGTCACCATTTATAACGACTTTTCAGGCCCCCTTAACGACTTTTTTCAAAAAAGCGCCTAGCGACAAATCTGGCGACATTTCTGATCCCCTCAGCTACTTTGACTACAACTTTGTGGCAGACTTCACCTGCAGATTAGCGATGCATCTGAAGCAACAGGACCGTCCTTCCTTCAAGAGGATCAGAAAAAAAATGATCTGCGCATGTGCTTGCAGCATGATCACGCTACCCTCGTTGGCCAATCAAACCTTTTGTGGGTTTTCACAAGTCCGTTATTTGAGATAGCCACCGGAGCTACATAAAGGGCGACCGCTCCTTCCGCCATCCTGCCGCATTTCGGCAGCTGAGCTCGGCTGGCACCAGCGTCGCACTCACACATGGCTTCTCACACCACTTATGGTGCATTCAAGGAACATTGGAACTCGATGATAAGTTCAATAACGTAGCACATTTAAAACTTATATAAAAAACAGAATAGTACTGTAAGTCATTGGCAGTTTGCATGTAACGTTTCTGAATACTAAATACGACCTGCTTCTTTTTACACAAAAGTACTAAAAACAACAAAACCAAATAAAAACTATATATATATATATATATAATCTTTTAGGTCAATATATAGCACTGAATCACAACAGAAGAGTACATCAAGGCACTTGAAAACTACAAGAGAAAATTAATTTTAATTCAATCATACATACATTCCTATCAATTTAATATTTTTGTTTTTAAGAGTTCCATTCTCTTCAGACAAAATACAAATATATTCCTTCCATTTTTTTGTGCCATCTTTCCTTGATGTTTTAAAGGCTGCTGTTTTGTATTCTATAGAGCTCCGGACCCCACATGACTCTCAGTTAGTAGACGCCATATTGGCAGGTAAAAGAAGCTAAACAAACACGGATCTTAACCATGAACATGAACGGGATCAGCTTGGATTTTACTTCGTCGGAGTTTACTTCACACTTTAAAACCGAAGAAATCGTTTTATATAGTCAGAAATTAAATAGACTAAACATCTCCGACCCTTACCGTGCCCCTGGGATACTTTTTAAAACACCAGAAGCTGTCGGAGCGGACTACACCGGACATGGCCGGGGAACCCCTTGGGATTTACCCGGAGGAGCTGGCTCAGGCGGCTGGGGAGAGGGAAGTCTGGGCCTCTCGACGCTACTGCCCCCGTAACCCGACTCCGGATACGCGGATGAAAATGGATGAATGTATGGACAAATAACAGATTTACACGCAAGTAGTTTAAATAGAGTGCTGTGCTGTTTGAATGTATAAACTGAACGCCAAGAGAAATCACTAGTTTGATTTTTTTTCCCGTGAATAAAATAAATATGTCAGGCAGGAGCGTCTCAGGATCTGTCTGAGATCTGTCTCGGTGAGACAGATAATAGCAATCCAAAGTGCTTTTTATGTGTGATCTGACAATTGATCAACCATTGCTTAAAAATTAAACACGGCTTAGCCGGTTAATTGCTGTGATCATCAAACATGTAAACGGCAGCACGCAGAACTCACGAGGCAACGTTTTACGTGATGTTTACTTGTTGCTATGAGTAATAAGACAGAAAAAGCCACGCCAAAATAAGTTTAGGAAGCCCACTAAGAATTGTAATAAAAGCAGTTAAAATAAATACCATACACAGTTGAGGAAACGTTGGTTTAAGTACCTGATATGAAGCGGTCGCTGTATAAGCGAAAACCTTTACTCTCGGGATCCCACAGCTTCATTTTAGCCCGGTCACTAGCGCGTTTTATTACAATGATCCAACGTTTGCGGCGCTCTGGATCTTGGGGAATCCTGTAGATGGCTCATTCCTTATGTCGTCCGTGTCTGTTCTGCATCCTGGGGCACAACAGGAATCTACCATATTTCCTGTCTGATTGAGTTTTCTGACAATAACAAATAGTCCAGCTGCGGGCTTCTGCCTGCCAATATGGCGCCGTTTCGATTTGAACTGTTGCATGCCGGGAGAAGTGACATCAACTCCCGAAGCTCTATGGGGTTTTTATTTTAATAAAATATTAAAAAACAAATTAAATATATTTTTTTAAATCACGTGGGTTTTATTTGATTTACGCTACAAGACCGGTGACGTCATCACGCAAACCAGATGACGTCATTGCGTCGTATGCAAATTAGCACGTGGCATCATTTGGCGACATCTAGTGACTTTTGGGGGGAACTTCAGCTACTTTCAGTCAAAAACAGTTGGCAACACTGCTCTGCGCCAGAATATTCTAGATGATAAGCAGAGACGAGTCACACACAGTCAGAAGATAAGTGGAGACATATATTTCACTTTAATATGGAGTTGTTAGAAATTGGAAAAAAGTAGCTTGATATATTTTTAGGACAGACTTTTTCTCTAACTCACCGTTAGCATTGTTAGCGTAACATTAGCTCAACGTTAGCCACTAGCCTTCTTTACCTGATATAAGAGTAAAACAAAAAGATGCAGTGGCTTCTTAGGGGTACAAGAAATAACTTCTAGCTCATGTTCTTCATTTAGCTTTTTAGTAGATCTTTTGGGTCTAAACACTGGAGACAAGTGGAATAAACAGATGTTTGTGGCACTAAAGCAGGGATTAGAAACTGTTCACTTCTCAAACAGCATCTTACCTTGTTGTTCCACATTCAGCTCTCTCCCCTGAGGAAAAGAAACACAACACACACACACACACACACACACACACACACACACACACACACACACACACACACACACACACACACACACACACACACACACACACACACACACACAGGGCCTGTTATATTCTTGTGTCTTTATAGCACACATTATGCAGACTGTGGTTGCTGTTCTGTCTCATTAAAGGACTTCCTGATGGACAACATCACTGCTGAGGGAGACATGAATAGAGCTGTGCTAACGCCGTTCGTCTGACAAAACCACCGAGTAGTCGTTGGGCCTCAGGGGACACAGAGGTCCCCTGAAGGGTCCCAGACCTCCTCTCAGGGCAAAGAAACAGGGGGGTGGCAGCTGCACTGTGTGGTTGGGAGAGGGAGGGGGCCATCAGATGTGACAGCGAACAATGTCAGTGCTGCTTCACTGAGCCTTTTGTTGAGGCTCTCCCACACATGCACGTATTACATATACCATACCATACCAATTTATTTATAAAGCACCATTTCAAAATAGCATGGCAGCTAACCAAAGTGCTGTACATAAAAGAGCCAAATGCTTGAACAAATCAACAAAACACAATGAAAGCACGAGAATCAGGTAAGATACATAAAAACAGCATAAATAATCAAGGATAAAAACAATACACGTAGACTCTGAAGTTTGACCAGTTTTTATAAAAAGGGAAGATATTCTAGAATTAAACATCCTGGTCCTGGTCAGGGCACAGCTTTAAGAAGAAGTCTCCTTAAAGGACTGACTGCTTGGGGAGAGGGCCAACAGAGAACCCCTCATTATTTTTATTGCATCAAGGAAAACGGGTGACTGCAAACCTATTTCCCCACACATCATGCTAGCAGGTGAGACCATGCCTCTGATGCGTTCAAGTGAAGGAAAAACAATGTGTTTTCCCATACATCATTCAACTTGATTTGACCTACCTCTAAATAATAGTCATGTTCAAGCACATGGAATAAAAGCCACTCATGAATTTCTTCTAATTTCTCTAAACACTCTTTCTGTAAATATAAAAATATCATCTGCATCAAATAGGCAAAAATCTGTGCACCATCTTTTCTGATGTCATGCTCTGATGTTCTGTGTTTATTAAAATTGCTCAGTGAGACGTAAACGCCATGTGGCCCTCATCTCGTCTCTGCGTCACGCCGCCCACGCACACACACAAACACGCTAGACCTGAGCGCGAGGCGGCGAGCTAATGAGCACGACTCAACCGTGATTGATCATCTGAATAATTAAACACGCGTGGTACCTGGAGGCACCGTGTGCCACGCTCCGTTGCGGACGCTTGACCACATTGCAGTGCCAGTGTTTGCAACATGATTGTTTCTCGTCTTGGTAACAAGTCTTGAGAATAAAATAAACAATTAAGACATGAATTAATTCTGGGACTGGAAGGTGACGGGTTGAAAGCCTCAGCTGGCTCGTACGAGGACGTGAACCTCTGACACTGGAGCAGCTGCAGAAATGAGCCCTGGCTTGGTCAAGATGATTGATTGAGAATAAACTGTTCATCATGGCTGAGGTGACAAGGAAACACCCAGGGGAATAGAGAGAGCCAAGGATACCCTCCCATAAAGACACTAACCAGATAATATATGAGCCAGTGCACACAAACACAAGAAAATGAAAAGGGATATTTCATGTTTCCCTTGTGTCTTGAAAATGGTCCCATCTCTTTGTAGACTTCAGATTTTATTGTTCCTGCTAAACCATGACAGGATGGGCATATAGTAAAATAATTCACGAACCACTGGACCGAATTGAATCTAACTTCATCTATAATCTTTAGGGTGTGTCCAGGTTCAAGGACAGCACCCCGTCCTACTAGGTCACCTTCCTCACCACAAAGACCAAAACGTGAGTGGCCGTGAATCAGGATGGTCTAGCCTTCATATTTAGTCCCGCCCTTATCTCAGCATAGGTTATGTTGCCTAGCAACCATGGTGCTGCTAAACAAAAGGAACACAGGACCTGCCATATGAGCATTTTTCTCATCTAAAAAAATCTGCTAATGAACAAAGGCTAGCAACACAACCACCTTAGGCTGTTTGTTTTTTTTAACCACCAGAAATTAAAGCAGATATTAAAGGTGTGGGAAACTCATTTTATCAATACATTTGCAGTGGTCTCTGGTAGGAATGAATGCCTTGCAAGCTGTACTCGGGGCTAAAAAGGCCCAGAAACACCTGCAACAGCACGGACAAATCTGCTACATCAGAGGAGAGCTTGACACGGGAGGATTTTGAGACTTATTTCCTGATATTTGCTCTGCGACACGGATGTTTAATCTCCAGAAATAACACAAGCCTGAAGGAGCTCCTGCTGTGTGGTTGAGTTGTTAATGCTAACGGCTAGCTTCTGCTAGCGGACACTGCTGATTTTAGACTCTAAACTAGGGCTGCACGATAATGGAAAAAGCTGCGATGTTCGATAACGGTGATTAATACTGCGATGACGATATTACTGGCGATAAATAAAAACTTAACTCAGGAACAAAAATGATCAAAAACAAAGAAATAAAAAAATTGTAAAAATGAGAAAAGCAAAAGATGTGAGGAAAGGGAAAAATAAAATGAAGAAGAAAAGGCGATCAGTGGATCCCGAGAAAAGCAGAATCAGCAAAAAGAGCAGAACAAAGCTAACTCAGGTGTTTGCTAACCATCAAAATGAAGTGCTGCCCTACTCTAAACCAACAACAACCTTCCCCGTTGCGAGCCAGTATGGGTGAGTCCAAGCGACCATTTGACATAGATCTGTCAGACCTTTCACATCCTAGAGTTTTACCATCTATTTTCTACCAGAAGCTAATGCAGGAGATAGGTGTAGGAGACTATTTGAATTTCATACAGGGGAACCTGAGTCCTTTCTTATTTTTATGACAATACTGTTAGGCTATTACTTTGTTATGACCAGGGCTGGGCCTTGAACAGCCATTGGGGGAGGTATTGCTGCAGTGAGGTGCGCCAAAATAACAGAGCAGTCCTGTTTGTGAGATGCATGGGTGAGGTTACAGGGGTGTGTGTGTGTGGGGGGGGGGGGGGGGGGGGTTGCCCAGTGAAAATAATGCCCCAGGGTCGGCCCTGGTTATAACGATATTATTATTACTTCTCTATTCCTATTATTAGGTGACATTTCACCTACTGACAAGCTGTGTGACCACTGGCAACAATAGTTGCCAGTCATAAATATGCCATTTTCTTCCCAAAAACAGTATATAATTGAAAAAAAAATTATATAACATGATTCAGAGGGACTTAACTGATAAAATGATATGCATTACGACTATGAAAAAAATTTGGGCACAAATGGGTTAAATATACTAGCATTTAAAACTAATTCTCCCACGCTTTGTCTGCGATTCTGACAAAAACACATTCAGCCCACCACCATATACTGGGATAACCCTTGCCAGTGATGATACTCCAAAACTGTCCTTGAAATTCTGCGAAAACGAGGGCACATTAAGAGTATCATTTGAATTTGGACAGGCTTGTGGCTTTGGTCCGACATTATTAACCTTAAAATGGGTTCTCTGAGGGAAGCAGCTCTGAGTTTGGACACTGACTTACTGTCAACTACATTCAAGATGGCCACTGACATTAGCTGCCCCAAGAAAGCCTAAAAAATACCTACAACTAGGTCAGTTTTACAAACAGAGCTACAGTTTCACACGTTCTTCCAGCACTAGCAGGTTTGAAATACTGGATGAAGTTGAGAGGTTTTAGTAAGCTTTCACCAAATGGCTACAAATCCATCATCTCTCAGCATCAAACGATATTGGTTCTAAAATGTGAGTCCATCAGGGAATGCTAGGCTACACTAAACACTAAACAAAAGTGGTTTTAAAGAATTAAGATGTAGTGGATCTTGTTATTACAGGACAACAAGCTAACCCTTGTAAATACCCCGTAGCTAAAATAAAACTCTGTACCTTCTCCCAGCGTCTGCTTCAGCAGGTCATGCTTCGCCTGGAGTTTTATGATGAGGTTACTCCCATTCAGATACTCTTTGAATTTCTACAAGGAGAGAAAAACCAGGGATGGGCGAGCATAAAGTTAGAATAAAAGCATTTGAGACTACAAAGGTGAGAGTAGATCTGAACAGCTGGACTGACGGACACAAACTCACAGAGAAGTAGAAGGTTTCCGTCTCCTGCTGGTTCGCCCTCCTCTTGGCGACATTGAGCTTGCTCATGTACGACTCTGAGGCCACGGACTTGATGGACTCGGTGGAGCGGCTGTGCTGAAAGGCGTCCGACACATCGAAGTCCTCCACAGTCAGCATATCCTGCAAGGTTTGCATGGTGGCATCCAGGGTCTTCCTCACCTGGATGGAGACAAATGGTCCTGATCTGCGTTTCCTCTAGACTCAGAGAAACTGCTGACACTAATAGAGGCTGGATTTACCTTTTCTCAAAACAACCTTAAAGAGCAAATTGCAGGTTAGAGCCTCCTTTGAACAAATGTTTAGAGAAACATAACAGGAAGTCATTCTAAATAAAAATGTACACATATAGGCTTTAGGAATCATCTTTGTGAGAAAAACGTTTTTTTTTTATCTGCCAAACAGACAGGCGGCAGTCCTGTTAGCTTGATACAGAGAAAAATATGGATTCGAATGGCGGCTCTGACACAGAGGAAACTTTAAATGTTTATAATTATGGCGGATCACAACCATACAGTTATGAGCCTGCTGCACGTGCCAGAGAGCAGAGACAAGCCAGAGAGACAACGGAGAGAGATTAAGCTGCAGAGTCAGGAGGTTCAGTGCAGCGAGCAGGTGTCTCGGTGAGGGAACGATGCTAGCTAGCTAGCTAGCTCAAACTTGTGTGCTGACATCACAATATTGTACAGATTACTGTCATGCGCCAGACAATTAGAAAATAGTATTGGTCATATTGATTCTTGACAATAATAAACTATAATGAGCATTTGTCAGCTGTTTCATACTCGTTAACATGCATTCACGTAGCGTAGCTTAGCGCCTTAGAGAGAGGGAGAGACGCCTGTCATCCTATTGAGGGCAGGTGGTTCGGACCTGGGTCCGACCCAGAAACCAGCTTCCCCGGCCCGCTAGGGATTGTTAAAAGCTCCTGGAGCTCAGCGCGGACCTCCCTGACCTGGCTCCGACACTGATCTGGGCTATAGGAGCCCACAGGTATTAATCAAAACTCCATAACGGGGCTCTGGAGGATGGGAGGCGTGTTGAACTCCCATCACATCACTGGGATTGTAATCCTCCGGCGCACCAGAAACGACGTGTTTTCAGCTGGCCAAAACGCACCAGGATGGGAAGATGGTGCCGTTCATTCTCTTATTGGAAATGTGGACTCGATGTCCGGACCCGCTGGAGTTTGTACAGCCTCCGTAAACAACAGTTTATCATTTTATAGAAAAATTAGAATAATCCAAAACTAGTGAACTCGCACATTGTACTCGTTAACACGACCTCTCTACCCAAAAACCACCTACTGGCCACACTGAGCTTCAGGCAGGACTAGCTTATAACTCCCCTCGCTGCGTCAGAGGTTAAAATAAATAAATAATTAAATAAATAAAGCATTTTTAGACGCTTTGCTCAAAAAAGCCACTTTTTACTTAAAATAAGGGACCGTTATGTATTGTAAAACAAAATACCCACCATAAGCATTTCAAATATTTTGGATAGCATTTTATTTGAAATTAAAAATAAATTACCTGCAATTTGCTCTTTAACTTTGGACAATGGATGAGAGCAGTCTGCAGTTCTGCAGCTGACAGAACAACAAAAGGCTTGCAAAGACAAACTGTGTATAATTCTGATTAATAAAAGTCATTCCCAGAAATAGCAAGGCTGCTCCTCCTGAGGCGAGGAGGAGACGGAGCCTCTACCTCCTCATCTCTGTCTCTCTTATTCATAACAACTTTCTCACATATTAAACAGAACAAGAGTCTTCAGCGCTTTATTCTCCTGCAGACTAATGGAGGCTGGAAAGTAATTGGAGTGAGAGCAGATGGTGATGTAGTCCTACTTTTACCCCTTGATAATGTGATGGCTCTGGGGAACATAGCAGATTATTCTTTACTTTAATTGGGGAGAAAGACACAAATCATAACCTCTAACCTCCTCATTCTCAATCTTCAGTGTAGCTAATCGAGACTGGAGCTGGTGGTAGCGCATCAGGAGCTCAGTCTGGACCGGCTGCTGGGCGCTGACCTGGCAAACCTGAGGAGGAAAGAGAGCAAAACAAACAAACGACAGACACAGCTGCTTTATTTTATGCCTTCAACAGTAAGAAAAAGAGGTGACTTTCCAGCAGGCCTAACCTCATCCCCCATGTGCGGCAGGTACTCAAAGCGCATCGGAGGACAGAACACCTGGTTATGCATATCCATGATCTTGTGCTTGTCACTGCGCGAGTCCAGGTTGTCCACTGCATTCTCAATGATATCCAGGCCCTCGTGGCGTGACGTCTCCAGGTTGTACTCTGCAGATAAGTAGGTCCTGAAGGTGCGAGCCAAGCTGGCGTGGTAGCCCAGGTCACAGCACTTTGGAGAAGAGCAGATACGTGTGTTTCACCTTCTGATTTACAGCTTTTATGAATCCACTGGTTGATAGCAGCAAACCTTTTTTTTTTATTTCCAATTAGGGATGTAAGAAAATATCGATATGGCAATATATAGTGATATTTTTTCCAGCAATATTATATCGATGTTCAAAAAAACGTGTTTTCTTTTCGTTTTGTGCAATTCAATTGCCACCCGCTAGTTGGCAGCAGTGTGCAACGGGTTTTGTTTCCACCATTGAAATGTAAATCCCTCCATCATGGGTCAGATACCTCATGTTAAACATGTTACATATCAGTTTGGACTGTTCATTGAGCATTCTTACAATAAATTCAGTAAAAAAAAAAAAAAAGCTTGTAACGTCTGACTGGATGTATTGCAATATATCGTGATATATCGTATCGTCTCCCCTGTAACGTGATATGTATCGTATCGCCAGAATTTCAACAATACACATCCCTGTTTCTAATTATCTAAAGGTATGGAAAACTTGTTTAATCAGTACATTTGCAGTGGTCTCTGGTAGGAATGAATGCCTTGCAAGCCGTACTCAGGGCAAAAAATAGCCTAGAAACGCCTGCATCAGCACAGACAAGTGTGCTACATCAGAGGAGAGCTTAACACGACGGGATTTGGTGTCTTATTTCCTGATATTTGGACATCTCGATTCTGAATGGATAACAACAACACAACTCTACCATTGACTCCATTTGCTTTGCAACGTTGATGTTTAATCTCCACAAATATCACAAGCCTGAAGGATTTCTGCTTTGTGGTGGCTAATGCTAAGCTAATGCTAATGTTTAGCTTCTGCTAGCCGAAACGTTTTCTGTTGATAATGGATGCAAAACCAACAACAGCCTACGTGAGCAAGTACGGGTGGCTGCTTGACGTAGCTCTGTCAGGCCTTTCTAAGTTTCACCGTCTATAGGTGTAGGAGACTGTTTTCAAGTTCAGCCTACAAGAAAAACTCAGTTATAATCAGAAATATGAATTAAAAATGTTTTTTCAGTGCTCCACACCTTTCAAATTTTACATTTTTATTTAAAAAATAAATACTAACTTGTTACACTTTCAGGTTGCATGGTCTGGGAAAATAAAATTCAAACAACCATGGATTAGATGGGTTTGTACCAGAAAACAATTCAAAACATAAAAGTGCATCAGGTATAGATAAAAAAAAACAGATAAAAAAAACAGGAACAACTTCCTGAAACAGCATCCCAGTGTTTAGAGCCTGATTCACCGTGGTGCGTTCACAGACCGGGGGAATTTTTCTGTGCTGGATCTGCTAATTACCAGTCAAACCAGTCAATGTTTCCTTTATCGTACACTTCATGATGGGAGGATAAAACTGCTGCAGCTTCAGAGTCTTTAATTGATTTTTCAATTAGAAAAATTAGAATCAATTCAACAAGGAATAATAAAAAAGTTAGTATAGGTCATTTAGAGGGTTTGTTTTAAGTCTTCAAGAACCCTTTGAGCATCTTTAGGCCCTTTTAATTGACTAAATACCTGATTATGTTCTTCACATTAAAAATATGAGGCAGAGTTCATAAAATTACAGGATTTGGCAGAGTACAGCAGGAGAGGTAATTACAGAGCCTTATCACACAGCACTGCATGAAGTAAGCTAATTAGGCGGAGGGCAGCACTGAGGAGGTTTAGAGGGAGCTGGGGGCAGCTGACAGCTCCGTAAATCACTAAATAAACGCTCTTTAAAACTCTTTAACTCAGGAAGTCGGCTCTTAGTGCACAAGCCTCGTTGCACCGCTCAGTCAAACTCAGATCAGCAGAACCAGGTCTGAGGTGAGTCAGTTCAATGCTTTCAGACACATAAACAGAGCAGGAACACATCTAGCAGCACCGGAGGAGCAGAAGAGTTTTAGTAACGCTGCTGGAGTCTCTTATTTTGATTTCTTCACACTAATATGCAAATTCATTCATATTTAAACTTTTAGGAGAACCTCTGACTCCTCTATGTGGCTGACAGAACAGCAAGGATTCATTTCCTGCACCACAGAAGGATTTGGGATGACTTGGATCATTAAGTGATTCCAGATATGCAAGAGCTGCTCTGCAAAGAGAAGGTTTTCTGAGGGTCCACCGGACATCTTCACCCTCCGATATGTTTAGTCACGACTCGTGTTTGCAAGATTATTAAAATGTCATTAAAATCGTGTCTAGGTATGTTTTTTTTTTCATAAATTACCAAAAATAAATGCATCAAAGATGCAGCGCTTTACAGCTTAAAAACAAATATTAAATCAAAAATATTATTCCAGTCACAAATTCTTCATCTATTTTATTTTGCAGAGGTGTGAAACAGAGCACACTTAGGCTATGGGAAAAACATGAATAAAAATGATTATTTCAGCAAAAACGGAAGAAAAAAGATTGAAAGGGGATTTTTTTTTGTGTGTGTCTAAAGTGGAACCTGAGAGAAAATACACTGGAAAAAATATTATTTAAATGTATGTTTATTTATTTGGCAGATGCTTTTATGCAAACCAACGTACAACTGTTAACCTACAGGGCATGTTGTGATCTGTGGGGAAAACCGGAGTACCCTGAGGAAACCCACGCATGCATGGGGAGAACATGCAACTCCATGCAGAAAGACCGCAGCCAGGTTTTGAACCTACAACCTTCTTGCTGCAAGGCAACAGTGCTAACAACTGCACCACCAAGCAGCCCACTTTTGGGCTTACATTTCATTACAACTGCGGAGGGAAGTTCCAGTAACTTATTGAATATTTTTTATTAAAATGCTAAATTAAGCAAAGCCCCAGTCTGTGAACCAGACGCTCTGCGTGTGTGTGAAAAACAGGAAAAATCCTGAGGTGGAACTCTTTAGTTTGTCAAGTCTTCTTTCTATTATCAACCATCTCCCCTTCTCCTTTGGACCTGTTGCACCCGTTCCTATGAAGGTCATCACTGACCTGGTGTTAGGTTGACGAGGAGCTGAAGTTTGATAAACAGATCAACTGTGGGGTGAAGCCCTGCTTCTTCCAACTAAGGAAGCTGGCCCGAGTCAAGTCGGTTTTGGTGAGATGTGATCTGGAAAGACTCATTCATGCATTCATCACCTCAAGGCTTGACTACTGTAATAGTTTTTATGTCTGGGTGAGTCAGGGCTGCCTCAATAGACTTTAGATAGTCCAAAATGCTGTGGCTCATTTGCTAACAGCATGAGCATGCCACCCTGGTGTTGGTTACTCTGCACTGGATTCCAGTTGCTTTTAGCGATGGTACCGAATTCGGTACTTTTTAAGGTACCGACCGAATTCCATAGTACCGACTGAGCACTGATTCACGTCATTTGAAACGGTGCCTCGTTTCGGTACCCGTCCATTATAACGAGAACTTGCCTAGACAGCTGTGCATGCGCAAGAGCGTTATGTCATCGGTCGCTGCGAGCGTGTTGTAAACAGAGCAGCATGGTAGAAAGAACACAGGCTAACGCTTGGGTCCACTTCACTAAATGTGATGGGTAACTGGGTGATGATGAAACCAGCGACAACGATCTAAGTGAGACATCCTCATCTTAATCTGCTCCGGTAGGTAAATAAAATGTTTAAGATAACGTTAGCTTGATATGTTAGCTTCCATTTTGCTAATGGTGTGTTCGCTTTCTCCTCGGAACTCCGAATTTCAGACTAGAAGAACACGAACACGCTCTAAAGTTTGGCTTCACTTTACTAAATGCGACGGGTGATTGGGTGAAGATGAAACCAGCGACAACGATTTAAGTGTGAGGCATCATGGTTTTAATCTGCTCCAGCAGTTAAATAAACTGTTTAAGATAACGTTATCTTGATCAATTAGCTTCCATTGCCACCATTGTTATCAGCTAATGGTGTGTTCGCTTTCTCCTCGGAAATTCTAACTTCCCAGTAGGAAAAATCAAATGAAAAAAGACGGCAAAAGGAATGAAGATACACAGTAAATTTAGTTCACAGTAAAGATGTTTGCTTCAGTTTAATTATCAGCTTATAAAACTGCAAGGACGATGTTAAAATACAAACAGTTGAATGTTATTTATCGTGATATTTATCAAATATGGTTATAAATTGAGAAAAATATATATTTAATTATAAAAGAGAATTAAAAATATTAAACACTCAAAAGTATTTAAAATTGGTACTGTTAAGAACCGGTATCGATTCCTAGGTACCGGGAATTAGTACCGAATCGATTCAAATGTCAAAGGTACCCATCCCTAGTTGCTTTAAGAGTTCGTTTTAAAATACTGATGTTGGCGTACAACTCGTTGAATGTACTAGCACCTTCCTATCTAGCGGACATGCTTGTGTCATATGAGCCGACTCGCCGGTTGAGGTCGGCTGACCAGCAGCAGTTGGTGGTTCCAAGAACAAGGCTGAAGCTGAGAGGAGATAGGTCCTATTCCGCTGCCGCGCCTGGGCTTTGGAGCCAGCTTCCAGGCAATATTAGACAGGCATCTTCTCTGGTCGTTTTTAAGTCGCTCCTCAAGACTCACTATTATTCACGGGCTTTTAACACGGACTGATTATTCTTATCCACTTCCGTCTTTAAGCAGTGTTGTGTTTTATTTCTTTTACAATGTTTTTGTATGTTTTAATATATTGTCCATGTTTTTTTACCGTTTTTAATTATGTCGGTATGTTTTTATCTGTGTGAGAAGCATGTTGGTCGACAGTGTTGTGGATAAAGAGAAACAGTTTTCCTTTATTTTAAATCTGAGGAGTCCTGATGTTGATGTATCAGGTGATTATTTTGGCTTTACTACAGCTAAAAGAAACGTATGTTTGCAGAGAAATTTTTAAAAACCAGATAAACAAACACAAATAAATGGGGAGGTCAGCTGAGAAAATGTGTAATGCTGATGAAATCATCCCTAACAACTGCTTCTCTTTGATGAAGTAGGGAGCTGTAACACACGTTCTTGTCAACAGTAATGAGGTTCTGTTATGCAGCTAATGAAATGGTGCTAACTGCTTCTACCGAGAGCGACCGAGCAGCTGAAAAACCAACCGGGAGCTGGCTGCGAGGGAACCAGAGCAGATGGTGAGGAAAGTGATGGAGCTGCAGAGTTAAATCAACACCGGCGGTCCCAGCTGAGACACAAACAAACACATGTTCCTCACGCATACTTACGTCTATCATATCAGAGACATCATGGATGTAATACTTTGCCACCACCGCGTTGGTTGCTGCCAGGTTCAGAAGATAATCATTTCGGGCTTTTGTGCATTTCAGCTTATTCTCTGAATACTTGGCTTGTCTCTGAGGGAGGAGAGAAGAGACAGAGCAGATGAAGGAGAAAAACATCCAAGGGAGTTTCCACCTGTGCTCGTCGCTGCAGAGTCTGAATCATGATGGATAAATAAAAACATACAGTTAATAATCCTCCTCATCAGCACAAAACACTTTATACATGATGGACTTCAAGGGTGATGTTTGGGAACATTCTTATTCAAAGCTGCAGACAGCTGAATATTAGTCTTATTTGACTTTAAACATTAGGAATAAAAGAATATTATTTACTACGTTAAGCCTGACTACACTTGTAACTTATTAGGGTCAGAGAAGACAAAAAGTTAGTTTTCTAGTTTAAATATAAAAGTCTAAACTTACTAAAAGACAAAATATTCAAGAAAATTGGTCAAAATAGTATTTGGAGTAAACGATAATTGTACAGCCAAGAATATAGTCTAAACATTGAGAAAAAATTAAGATATCAAGAAAAAAGTCGACATGCAAAAGAACATCAGGAGGAAAGTGATGAAAGTCCAACATCAGGAATAACGCTGAAATGTCAAGAAAATGGTTTTTTTCCCCAGAATAAAATAAAACATGTCAAAATAACATTTCCAGAAAAATTGTTGAAATATTGAGATTAAAGTTGTTATTTTAGGATAAAAAGGAACAACCCCAAAATTAACCAGCACTGGAGAAAACCTACAATACCCACATTTACACGTGTAAATAACCTATGACCTATGACCTTCCACCTGGGGTCACACCCGACCTGTAAATACCTTCTCAGATTTACTCAGATTGTGTTCATGTGCACCATAGAGCTTTCCTAAACTGAAAGAAATAATAGTTCATCCAAATTTCAACAACTGTCTTTAATTGGTAACAAGGTTTTGAAATAAATGTATCCAAGTTATTTGATTCAGCTGTAAAATTTGTTTCAACACACATAATAAATTTACGCAATACAAATACTTGAAGCCATTTATTTAAGTTGGATCAACGAACCTCTTTGTTTCCCCCCAACAATCTAAAATAGTTACAAACCGAAAACACCTGAGTGGCCCTGATAAGTCACTACTGTTAAATAAAAGCAGATATAATCAGTGGTGTTCAAAGAGATTTCATTTAGTGCTTTTACAAAAATATCCTCAATCACTCCAGGAACAACTCTGGAAAACCTAGAGGCACCCGTTCATGATTGCTGTACTTCCTTAAAGGTGGAGTGTCCATTTCTGGTTTCATAAAGCAATAACACAAAAGAAGGATGGAGAAGTGTGTGACTGATTGTCCTTCCTATTCATTCACATTCCTTCCAGGCGGAGTGATGAGACAAGAGTTCAGAAACAGCAGCAGGAAAGACAAATATTCATCACTACGTTGTTATAAATAGTATGCAGCTACTGATGCAGGCGAAGTTAGCATCCAAAACACGAAGGAAACTAGTCTTTTGATTTACTGCACCAATGAGATAAAAAGGGGGTTTCTTCATCTGCATGAAGAAATTCTGAAGTAAGCTCAGAAAATGATGCGTGGTAGCGTCTGAAGTAGAGAATGACTCCCCCTTCCCATCCTTTCCAAATGAACCCATACCTCATCAACACTTAGCCTTGCCGAGAAGCTCATCAAAGCTTCCTCTGAGCCCAGCTGAGCCGACGGTGAAGGATTTGGGGTACCCAAACCCCACTCTTGTTGTCTTAAGCATTCGTACCTTCTCTTTCATCTTCTCTATTTTTCGGACAGAGCTGCGCCGTGGTTGGCGGTCTTCGTGGCGGAGCAGGTTGACGTTGAGATCTCCGGACTTGCTGAACTGCTTCTCCTCCTGCTTCTCAGCATCTTTCAGCTTGCTCTCTGCACTGATGCTCTCAGTGTGATACATGTGGTATGTTTTCATCACCTGGGAGAAGAGACACATTTGGTGTTTAACGTAAAATCCCACGTGTATAAGTGATCACATTTGGAACGCACCATGTTTATGTAATCACACGACAAGTGACAGGTTAAAGCAAATGATGATTATCAGCAGAAAATGAAGGGATGCTATCCCCCAAAGACAACGAGCATAAAAATCAGACCTGTTCTGGTTAGACGAAAATCTGAATCACATCCTAAAACCAGATAAAACTGGTGTTGCCAATAAGCTCTGAAAGAGTTGTATCCAAAATAAAATGAAATCATACATGATCTCGTCTTGATTGTAATGCGGTGTGGAAGAGTACAGTAGGATACCATGTGAGAAAGATCAACAAATGTAGGTTTTTCTATGAAAGCTAATCCAAAAAGGGGTCCTAGAACAACTGTTTCCGCTATTTAAAACTGCTCTTTAGACTGAATATAGAATAGGACATCTTGTTGGGGCTCAATATGGCTCAGCAGCTCATATGGGGGGGAGGGGGGCAAATTTACATTTCATTTAATAATATGATTTTTGAGACTCTTTGAGACTTAAAGAGCAAGTCACCCCCTACCAGAGTCTAACTCCACTCCCACTTCATGTTTGAAAAATGCAACAAATGCTGTTGCCTGGCAGACCGAGAGGGCGGAGCCGCTAACAAATACACACACACAGGCTCACAACAACATTGTGACATCATAATGTACCAGTTTACATCATCGCATACCTCTTAGCCAATAGCGGTGGCAGATTTAAATTCAAATACAGTGCAGAGTTTTTACCTGACAACGGCACAACACTGCCAGTTTTAGGCAGAATATTTAAATTTAACTAAGATGCACTGAAGTGCCAAATTATTGACTACACGTGTCTGCAGCACGATTAGACACTCGTTTATTTAGTTTATCAGCAAAAAAAATGTTTATTTGGGGGTGACTTGCTCTTTAAAAACCTATTCTGTCAGTGTTCAGCAGCCTCACCTATGTCGGTAAGCCCCAGGGTAGCTGTGGCTACATTGTGGTTTATCACCGCCAGAGTGTGACTGTGTGTGTGAGTGTGCGTGTGTGTGTGTGTGTGTGTGTGTGTGTGTGTGTGTGTGTGTGTTTGCGCGTGCGTGTGCTTCGATAGATGACTGTGTTGTACAGTACCTTGGGGGGGTTGTAGGACCCTAGAAAGCGCTACATATCAAACAAAGACCATTTACCATATGTAGAAAAACATTACTGCAATTGTGGCTACGGTGAATTGTTTACAGCAGATGCATCTTTGTGTTCTTGCTTAGTTGTTGATTAAATATCCACCAGCATCGTTATTGTTCAGTTAATTATGATAGGATACAATGCCACTGAGACCATGGTCTTGAGTCGGAAAAGGGAGCGCCTTCTCCGGGTCAGGGATGAGGTCCTGCTCCTGTGGAGGAGTTTAAGTATCTCAGGGTCTTGTTCACGAGTGAGGGAAAGCTGGAGCGTGAGATTGACAGGTGGATTGGTGTTGCGTCTGCAGTGATGCGGGCGTTGTACCGGTCTGTCGTGGTGAAGAGATTTACCGGTCGATCTACGTTCCTACCCTCACTGATGGTCACAAGCTTTGGGTAGTGACTGAAAGAATGAGATCAGGGATACAAGCGACTGAAATGAGTTTTCTCCACAGGGTGGCTGCTCTCTCCGTTAGAGATAGGGTGGGAAGCTCGGTAATCCAGGAGGGGTTCAGAGTAGACCCGCTGCTCCTCCACATCGAGAGGAGACAGTTGAGGTGGATCTGATTAAGATGCCTCCTAAACGTCTCCCTGGTGAGCTTTCCTGAGCACGTCCAACTGGGAGGAGACCTAAAGGAAGAACCAGGACAAGCTGGAGGGACTATGTCTTTCGGCTGGCCTGGGAACGCTTTGGCTTTCCCCAAGAGGAGCCGGCCCAAGCGGCTGGGGAGAGGGAAGTCTGGACCTCTCTGCTTAGGCTGCTGTATATGATACCGGCAGAAAGCTAGAGGGCGATTTTTTTCAGTTTTGGCTCCAAAACCCCCAGACTGGTTGTTTCACTTCATTAATGTGTGTCAGTCACTGATGAAGACTCACTTTTATTTTATAGCATTTACTCAGGAGTGATCCATTTGCTCTCTGGTTATATCTACTAGTGGTCTTTAATGTATTATGTTGCAATGGTTTGGATAAAGTGACATGACAGGATACGACGTCTTTGACACACATGATACACCTGTTTTTTCCCTTTCAGGTTGGGGTTAAAGTCTTCATCTAGCTTGCTATCCCTTCACAAAAGATCTGAAAGAACAGACTATTACAGCTGATTTACAAACACTAAGACACAAGAGTTTTTAATATGTTTTAGACTGAACCCTGAGAAAAAGAAAAACTTGTAGTATTAGTACTTTTCCCCCCAGAAGTCAGATAAACGAGCTTTGACCAGTGCAGTGGTGCGACTGAGTCCTCCCGATCCCCTTCATGAAGAGGGACCAACAATTAAAAACATCACTTCTCATTCCAACGTCTGGTTGGATCTTAGCCTTTTATGGCTGCCTGGATGACCGCTTTGAGGTGTCAGTTCACCAGAAACACAGATGCCACAGCGCGTGAATTTAAGGGGCCCAGGGATGTTTACGGTTCAGTCTCAGCTGTCACATCTCCAGTTTCTCTCTGGCTCATTTTCAGCTCCATGTTCTCCATAATTATTATGTCTCTTTGATCTCTACTTGGACACTCAAGGCCGTGCCCCTCTTCCTTAGAAATACAGAGATAAAAATGCTCCATTAGACATCAAGTACCTTCAGTCTGTCTTGAATCTTCCCAGATGCCTTCCGAGAGCATCTCCTCATGGACACCCGTTTTAAGTCCCGTAAAGGCAAATCCAGATGTGAGCTGTATGTAAACATCTCATGCGTGTGTGTGTGTGTGTGTGTGTGTGTGTGTGTGTGTGTGTGTGTGTGTGTGTGTGTGTGTGTGTGTGTGTGTGTGTGTGTGTGTGTGTGTGTGTGTGTGTGTGTGTGTGTGTGTGTGTGTGTGTGTCATTTTCTATGAACACCTCAGGATGTTTAACGAAAACAAAAACAGTCTTTTATTTGTTTCCTGTGGTCCAACAGGTGCTGCTCATTTGGCACACTAGTAGAACAGCAGGGTTCCTTCTATGTCTAAGATGTGCATCAAAATTAGCAGCTGGATCACTCACATCTGTAATCTCCTAACCTCCAGCTTTCTGCTGGGCTTATTTGCCAATGATGCAACTACAAGAAGCTTTATTTGTTACCAACTCTGTTCTTAAGTAAAGAAGTCGTTTTTATCAGAGTGAAACATCACATAACAGCTACAAACACCAGGCTTGGTGTTTCTTCAGTTCTGCATAGCCTCCTGACTGCAGGGCAGGCCTTGCAGCTAATGCGAGAAAGTAATGTGCAAGAAAATAAGCTTCAGCTGAGTTTACAGAGCTGCTGAGCCCCAGAGACTCTGAAGCGTTAGAGGACACCGTGAGTTTAATATAAATGCTGCTTCAAATGTGCAAACACGAGTTTGAACAAAGCAGCAAACTCCCTCGGCCAAATGTGAAGACAACCAGGAAGTGACAAACATTGCAGTTTCCCCCTCATCCTCTAGGCGTTGGCACCAGAAAGGAGCAAGTCACCATTGACTCCCATAATGCAAACTTCACAACCATTTTAGTTGTAGTAGATCTAGTTTGCAGTTATAACTCGGGGGGGGTGGGGGTGGGGGGTGGGGGGGGGGGTATTTTTTGTAACTCTTCGGTTTAGGTATAACTAAATGCTTGAAATTATGAGTAATTAAATTTGATTGGCAGGTAGCATGATACCGTAAATCCTCTAATAGTGGCCCGTAGTCCAATACCGGCCGGGTCTCCTACATTAGCCAGTCTCGCTGTCAGCGGGCTAAATAAAGGCCGGTCTCTAATAGTGGCTGGCTTCACGTCACAAACCCAACCGCAATTTAGATTACTTTAAAGTACTATTGATCTTAAAATATTTTAATCAATGGCGTGCTTACCCACTGTTAATGAATTAGAGTCACAAAACACGACGGCAAGTCTGATCACGTATAAACAATAGAGTCACTTCTCGCTTCCTGTTCTCATGTCCCGCGTGATGTTGTGACTATCGCGTGACTTTCTAGGAGGCGCTCAGCAGCGTGGCGTGTCCTGTGTGACCAGATTCAGATTCAGATTTCAGATTTATTGGCCAAGTAAAATTACATTTACAAGGAATTTGTCTTCGGTTGATGTTCGCTCTCTAAAACATACAACAACCACAATAAATGAAAATAAAAATACCTAAAACCACATAAGAACATGTATACCCACACACATGTTCATTTACACACACACATATATACATACCCACACACACACACACGCACGCACACACACACACACACACACAAACACACACACACACACACACACACACACACACACACACACACACACACACACACACACACACATATCCATAAGCATACTGAATAAGTATTAAAACCTATAATAAAAGGATGGTAAAAGAATCTACAGACCACTTGACTTCTCTAAATCACAGGAGCGACGCAGCGCTTCCGCCTCAGGCGCGCCCAAATTCCGTGCGATCGGGACAAAAACAAGCGTGTTTTTTTGTGTCCTGAAAGTAGTGCGGCACAAAGGACTTACTGAAACGTATTGAGTGAAGACGGAACAGTGGATCATAATCTCCAGCCGCAAGATGAGCAGAAACGGAACGGAAAATGCTAGTTTGCAGGGATTGTACTGCACTTATAAACCGCCAGAACAATGCTTCTCAGTTAAGTGTTAACCTATCGCTAAACCATTCACATGAAGGAGTCTGTCCAGGCAGTGGGTGCTGTCACAACAATTCATAGCTATAGCCATTGGCTGTTCTCGTGGCTACGGGATAGCAGTCACAGCCATTTGTGGCTTCAGGCGCGCCCTCATGGCTGTGGCTACAATCAGAGCTCGGCATCCCTCGAGAAAAGAGCAAACGAAAGCAGTGGGAGAGTCTCGTTGCTGTTAGCCAATCAGAAGTGAGTTTTTTGCATATCATGTGTATTAATGAGTAAGACTTGCAATCCTATCATCCTCCCTTCTGACAAACTTCTACTTCCTGAAACAGAAGAGCATTTTTCTCCCAGAGGACGACTCACAAGGCATTCCTTTATACGAGAGACCACTGCAGATGTAGAAAAGAGAGAATGAGATCAACCGATATCTACATGGTTACACATTAACAAGACTTTCACTTGGAAGACATCTAGCTTCTTCTTTCATGAAAAACTGAGGCTGAATATATTTTAACTCGTAATCCGTCTAATAAGTACTGTAACATTGCTAGGGATGGGTACCTTTGACATTTGAATCGATCCGGTACTAATTCCCGGTACCTACGAGTCGATACCGGTACTTAACGGTACCAATTTTCGATACTTTTGAGTGTTTATTATTTTAATTCTCTTTTATAATTAAATATATATTTTTCTCAATATATATATATATATAACCATATTTGATAAATATCACGATAAATAACATACAAGTTTGTATTTTAACATCGTCCTTGTAGTTTTATAAGCTGATAATTAAACTGAAGCAAACATCTTTACTGTGAACTAAATTTACTGTGTATCTTCATTCCTTTTGCCGTCCTTTTTCATTTGATTTTTCCTACTGGGAAGTTAGAATTTCCGAGGAGAAAGCGAACGCACCATTAGCTGGTAACAACGGTGGCAATGGAAGCTAACATATCAAGCTAACGTTATCTTTAACAGTTTATTTAGCTGCTGGAGCAGATTAAAACGATGATGCCTCAAACTTAGATCGTTGTCGCTGGTTTTACCTTCATCCATTCACCCGTCGCATTTAGTAAAGTAAAGCCAAACTTTAGAGCGCGTTCATGTTCTTCTAGTCGGAAATTCGGAGTTCCGAGGAGAAAGCGAACGCACCATTAGCGAAACGGAAGCTAACAAATCAAGGTAACGTTATCTTAAACATTTTATTTACCTACTGGAGCAGATTAAGATGAGGATGTCTCACTTAGATCGTTGTCTGTCGCTAGTTTCATCACCCAGTTACCCATCACATTTAGTGAAGTGGACCCAAGCTTTAGCGTGCGTTCTTTCTACCATGCTTGCTCTGTTTACAACGGGCTCGCAGGGACCGGCAACATAACGCTCTTGCGCATGCGCAACTGTCTTGGCAGTACCGAAACGAGGCACCGTTTGAAATGACGTGAATCGGTGTTCGGTCGGTACTATGGAATTCGGTCGGTACCTTAAAAAGTACCGAATTCGGTACTCATCCCTAAACATTGCACAGCCTGATGAATAGACCCTGTTTTATTTTATCTGCAGGGCAGATCTGCTGCACCATTCTGTCGTTTCTGCATAAGGAGCTGTGTGGGGTTGAGCTGGAACAACGACCTGCTTCAGAAATCAGCAGCCTCTCACCAGCCATTGCTAAAATAATAGGAAAGAGTTATTTTGTGCATGGAAATTTGTACATACGTAGATGTGTGAATGTTTACTATTGTATTAAATAGAACTAGAGCTCTTGGGTTAAAAAGGTGGACATTTACATCATTCATCATTTAATTCATCTTACTCGAGTACTTTAATTAAACTTCTTGTTTTATTTAACTGCACTGTAAGGTTTTGTGATCAGAATGGCATAAATGTAATAACACAACGGGCATTAAGCACCCGCTTTGTAACTGTAGTGTTGCAGGTTCACGCCCTGATCAGTAGTTGTGCCCTTGGGCAAGACGCTTCACCCTCCTTGCCTGCTACTGGTGCCCGTGTACAGCAGCCTGTCTGTGATCCCCGGGCAGCTGTGGCTGCAAAGTGGCTCATTACCACCAGCGTGTGAATGTGTGTGTGTGGGTGAGTGACTGATGGTGTTGTAAAGCATCTTGGGGGGGATGCACTATACATATACACGCCATTTATCATTTTACCATTTAAAAAGAAAAGGACTGTCTCTGCCTTTAATCTAATAAACTAATGAATGAGTTTAGTTTTAAAGTCATGTTTAAAAGTCTTTAATGAGTGAATTAAAGCTACATCAGCACACCGGAGACGGTCTTTGAGTCGGTGTTGTTGTTGACAGAAGAATAACTGAACAGCAGACATCAGACATGCTGCCAGATCACACAGATTAGATAAGGTGAGTGTTTATTGATCCCAGGAGAGGAATATCGGCGCAGCAGGAAATTAACACACGCAGTAGACAGAACCCAACAGTAACCGAGTCTTCGGACACCTTTCCTTCTTTTTCTCATCAGAGAGGGTTATTGTTGAGATCAAAAAGATCTCCACCCTCCTAGTTTACAGCTTCAGAGCTCATAGAACATGTTAGAGGACATGACTACATTACTGTTTAATTACTTTTTTACACTTGAATACTTTTGTCATGATCCACATCATTACTCCACCCTGTGGGTCAACGTTTAGATTTGCCTTTTTAAATCCACAGTAACCTGGACCAATGACGTATTCCCAAACTCTCTTTCACATTTTCAGCTGGACTCAGCAATGTCTATAGAGAACAAGGCAGATTTACACCGACTATAAAAAAGACTTCTCCCGTTCCCTAGAGACTTTGCTGAGGAACATTTCCAACGCTACAGCAAACATAATGCATTTATAGCCAGCTAGTCAACCCGTGGGCTGCCTGACGGTAGCACTGCTGCCTTGCAAGGAGGAGGTTGGAGGTGGCTTTACTTTTCAATAGGGACATCTATCATTTAGGAGAACTGCAGAAGCTCTTTTATGAGTTCAGCACTTAAACTCTGTTAGAGCGGACCTCTGTAGAACGTTTGTGAAATAATATTATTAATAAAATGGGTGGCCTCAATTTAGAGAAACAGATCACTTCTACCCAGCAAACAGATAGTAGTATAGTATCACATCGTATCGTATCATATCGTATAGTATAGGGCTGGGCAATGAATCGAAAATTTACTGTTACTGAAGTTTCTGACTCTTATCGAGAAATTTTTTCCCATGTCAATTCGTTTGATAATAAAACAATGAAAGATGTGTGTAGGTTGGTAAGGTTCATGTCCCTTTAAGAAGCTGTACCACCTTGAGTCATGTAAAAATGTGACTCAATGTAATACACGTGACAGCTCCATCTGGTGAACAACTTTTGTTTCTGCACTTGCCTGTAGTTATTGTCCATTTATCGTTTTCGAGGTGAAATTCTCAATATATCGTGATATTGATTTTTAACCATATCGCCCAGCCCTAGCATAGCATAGCATAGTATTGCATAGCATTGTATTGTATAGTATAGCATAGCATAGTATAGTATTGCTTAGTATACTATAGTATAGCATAGCATAGTATACTATAGTATAGCATAGCATAGTATAGTATAGGTTAGCATGGTATAGTAGTATAGTATAGCATGGTATAGTATAGTATAGTATAATATAGTATAGTCTTGCTTAGTATAGTATAGTATGGCATAGCATAGTAAAATATAAGCATAACATAGCATACCATAGTATAGCATAGCATGGCATTGTATAGTATTGTACAGTATAGCATAGTATAGTTTTGTATAGCATAGTATAGTATAGTATAGTATAATATAGTATAGTATTATAGTATAGTATTGTATTGTATAGCATAGCACAGCACAGCATAGCAAAGCATAGTATGGTATGGTATAGTATAGTACTGCTTAGTATAGTATAGTATAGTATAGCATGGCAGAGCTTTGTGTAGTATAGCATTGTATAGCATTGTATAGTATAGTATAGCATAGCATGGTATAGTATAGTATAGCATTTTTTTGTTTAGCATTGCATCGCATAGTATAGTATAATACAGTATAGTGTAGTTTTGTATAGCATAGCATAACATAGCATAGTATAGTATACAGGTTTAGTTGCATGAAGTACTTTGAATAATTTAAGAATCAAGCGTTAAATGATAAATGACCTGCACTTGTATAGCGCCTCTCAGAGTAAAGCCTGATTTATGCTTCTCCGTCTGCGTCAGAGTGGAGCACACGCAACGACATTGTCCGTCCTTGCGTAGGGATCCGGCAGGCACGTAAGTACGTACGGAGTCGAGCCCACTTTTTTAAACACCCGTCGAACGAGACGGATTACGCAAGCTTGTGATTGGTCTGTTGTTTACAGCGCCGCCATTGCAAAGAAAGCCGAGTTTAACTAGCGGCAGACACGGAGAAGCTTGAAGAATACTTCACGAAAAAACTCTAAAAATATGAACGTTTAGTTCCCCCGTGAATGGAGGAGTGAAAAGATGCGCAGCAAACGTTTTATTTGTGGACGGAAATGACAGGAAACGTGAGTTAAGAGGTGGGGAGCGTATGAAGAGGTGGGAGAATGAGACAAATATGTCCGTGTTAAAAGTCTCTTATATACACAAAAAACACAATATAAACAAATGATCTTGGACCGGATACATGACAGGATACCACAGAACAACGCAACGCCCTCTGTGGTCCTGCCGGGCAATTGCTTTGCAACACTCTCCAGGAGACGGAGAAGTAAAAGAGCAAAACGCTTCCGTCAATCCATGCGTTTCTGTCCCTTGCGGAGCTGACGGAGAAGCATAAACCAGGCTTTAGGACTCCAAAGCGCTTTACACTACAGTGTATCATTCATCCATTCACACACACATTCATACACTGGTGGGGATGCGAGGCGAGGCTGCTGAGCACAGGCGCCACCGGACCCTCCAACCACCACCAGCAGGCAAGGTGGGTTAAGTGTCTTGCCCAAGGACACAACAGCAGAATTCTCTGTTCGGAGCCGGGATCGAACGTGCAACCTTCTGATTACTGGACAACCCACTCAACCTGTTGAGCTACTGCTGCGTTATGTTTTTCCAGATGGTAGAAACACTTTACGATTAGCTTCACTCAGACTAGCGTGTAGCTAATAAAGGAGAACAAATATCTGTTTCTCCAAACTGAGGCCAACAAAATAAAATAAAATAATGCAGTGAAATGCAGTGAACTCCCTGGGCTGCCACCTTACCGTGGTGGAGGGGTTTGAGTGTCTCAATGATCCTAGGAGCTAAGTTGTCTGAGGCTTTCTGCCTCTGGAAGGGTCACCCATGGCAAACAGGTCCTAGGTGAGGGATCAGACAAAGAGCAGACCAAAGACCTCTTATGATGAATTATATAAATGGAAACCGTGTTCCCTCGCCCGGACGTGGGTCACCGGGGCCCCCCTCTGGAGCCAGGCCTGGAGGTGGGGCACGTTGGCGAGCGCCTGGTGGCCGGGCTTTCACCCATGGAGCCCGGCCGGGCACAGCCCGAAGAGGAAACGTGGGTTCCCCTTCCCATGGGCTCATCACTCGAGGGAGGGGCCAAAGGGGTCAGGTGCAGTGTGTGACGGTTGGTAGTCGAGGGCGGGGACCTTGGCGGTCTGATCCTCGGCTACAGAAGCTGGTTCTTGGCACATGGAATGTCACCTCTCTGGTGGGGAAGGAGCCTGAGTTGGTGTGTGAGGTTGAGAGGTTCCGACTAGATATAGTCGGACTCACCTCAACGCATGGCTCTGGCTCTGGAACCAGTTTCCTTGAGAGGGGTTGGACTTTCTACCACTCTGGAGTTGCTCCCACTGAGAGGCACCAAGCAGGGGTGGGCATACTAGTTGCCCCCATCTTGGTGCCTGTACGTTGGGGTTTACCCCAGTGAATGAGAGGGTAGCCTCCCTCCACCTACGTGTTGGGGGACGGGTTCTGACTGTGGTCGGTGCTTATGCACCAAACTACAGTTCAGACTACCCACCCTTTTTGGAGACCTTGGAGGGGGTGCTGGAGAGCGCTCCTTCCAGTGACTCCCTCGTTCTGCTGGGGGACTTCAACGCTCACGTGGGCAATGACAGTGAGACCTGGAGAGGTGTGGTTGGCAGGAACGGCCTCCCTGATCTGAATTCGAGTGGTGTTTTGTTATTGGACTTCTGTGCCAGTCATGGATTGTCCATAATGAACATCATGTTTAGACATAAAGGTGTCCATATGTGCTCTCTGCACCAGGATACCTTAGGCTGCAGCTCGATGATCGGCTTTGTCGTTGTTTCATCTGACCTGCGGCCACATGTCTTGGACACTCGGGTGAAGAGAGGGGCAGAGCTGTCAACTGACCACTACCTGGTGGTGAGTTGGCTCAGATGATGGGAGAGGATGCCAGTCAGACCAGGCAGGCCCAAACATACCGCGAGGGTCTGCTGGGAATGTCTGGCAGCGTCTCCTGTAAGAAGGAGCTTCAATTCCCACCTCCGACAGAACTTCCAAAATGTTCTGGGGAGGCGGGGGACATTGAGTCTGAATGGACCGGTGTCAGAGCTTGGTCCGCATTGCCGGCAGTAAGTCGGGCTCGTTCCCAGTGAGAGTTGGACTCCGCCAAGGTTGCCCTTTGTCACCGATTCTGTTCATAACCTTTATGGACAGGATTTCTAGGCACAGCCAAGGTGTGGAGGGCATCTGTTTTGGTGGCCTGAGAATCAGGTCTCTGCTTTTTGCAGATGATGTGGTCCTGTTGGCTTCATCAGAACGTGATCTTCAGCTTTTGCTGGAGCGGTTCGCAGCCGAGTGTGAAGCAGCTGGGATGAGAATCAGCTCTTCTAAATATGAGACCATGGTCTTGATTCGGAAAAGGGTAGAATGCCTTCTCCGGGTCAGGGATGAGGTCCTGCCCCAAGTGGAGGAGTCTAAGTATCTCAGGGTTTTGTTCACGAGTGAGGGAAAACTGGAGCGTGAGATCGATAGGCGGATTGGTGCTGCAATTTGCAGTGATGCGGGCGTTGTACCGGTCTGTCGTGGTGAAGAGAGAGCTGAGTCAGAAAGTGAAGCTCTCGATTTACCGGTCGATCTACGTTCCTACCCTCACCTATGGTCATGAGCGTTGGGTAGTGACCGAAAGAACAAGATCGCGGATACAGGCGACCGAAATGAGTTTTCTTCGAAGAGTGGCTAGGCTCTCCCTTAGAGATATGGTGAGAAGCTCGGTCATTCGGTAGGGGCTCGGAGTAGACCTGCTGCTCCTCCACATCGAGAGGAGCCAGTTGAGGTGGCTTGGGCATCTGGTCAGGATGCCTCCTGGACGCCTCCCTGATGAGGTTTTCTGGGCACGTCCAACCGGGAGGAGACCTAAAGGTAGACCCAGGACACGGTGGAGGGACTATGTTTCTCACCTGGCCAGGGAACACCTTGGATCCCCCCGGAGGAGCTGGCCCAATTGGCTGGGGAGAGGGACGTGAGCACCACCTCATCCCTGCCACGTGGACCTCAAGAAATAAACCATCAATACTGCTCAATGGTCAACTTTCCTCAAGGGGTCACCCATGAAGACAGTGGGAGGGTTAAAGCAATAACAGATAAAGAGTTGCTGTTCTGTTTAACCTTTGTCAAAAATCCCCCAGCCTGCCTCACATTTCGAGAGAATGAAGCTTCATATCTACATTAGAATTTTTTATTCTCAGCCAGACGGCCATTTGAGCCAAGCGGGGCATAAGAAGAGCCTGAGTTTTATCATGCTGCCAGAGTCAGGAGAACGAATAAAACAAATCTGTGAATCTGCACAAAAAACAGATGTAAAACGGTTAGAAGACCTTTCCTGCTGAAACAGCAACCTTGTTCAGGATTTAAAGGCCTTAGCACCTTTATGTGCTTGTGTTGAACACATGCTGCTGAAAACACTTTGCTGTGGCATCCAACTCTACAGATGGCTAGATCAGGGAAAGATGCCAGCGCTGCCCTTTGGTGTTTCCACTCTGATCACGCTGCACGGATGAATAAGTCATATATGGCCGTCTCTTTTGTTTCACCTCAGGAGGCAGAAGACTGCTCGAGTCTCCTGGAGCTCGTCCAGTTGTAGGCGCTGGGCTTCACCCGACAGGAGCTGGAGTAAAAGTATCAGCTTCATCCCTGAATGTGTTTGCCTATCTGTGGAGTCCTGCAGGAAATCCAGCTTTTTATCATTTACTCCTTAACTGTAATGTTTTACTGTGTTATCTGATGGAGTTATAGCAATACAGCAAGTGAGACCTGAATGAATGAATGAATGAATGAATGAATGAATGAATGAAGATTTTGTACACACGCTGCTTGCATTATTACTGCCATCTAATTGTGTAAGGTGTGTGATGAAGTTATTAAAATTTGAATTCCAACAGCATTTATTATTATAAATGTATTTTTTTATATTGAGATAAAAAGCTGATGAATAATAGTTCAGCAAAATAACTTGAGTTCATTCAAACCAACTAGAGGTAACCAAAGTGTTGCAGCAGCAGAGAGAACGGACACTACAGAGGTATCCATAACAAAGCAAAGTGATATCATCAAACACGACTAATGTATCGGATTATTGCATCATTTCTAGGCCATTTTCAGTCCATTTTTGCACCGTTTTACATTTCATCACCATGATGAGAAAACTTTCGAGATGATCACCTCTCTTTTCCAGAGAAGACATCTCAGCAAGGAGGTTAGGACCCAGGATGCAGAATCCCCAGAACGACTCAAGGCAGGAGCGGTTTGAGAAAACACTTCCTTTATTTTAAAGGCGGATGCGCCAAAGTCCAGAGGCACCAAAACAAACCCGACTTAATATCAAACTCGCTGATCGAACAAACAAACAGAAGCACGAACCAGGGTAACTAGAGGAGGACAGAACACGCTGACGATTACAATGAACCAACAACACTGAAAGACACAGACAGGGTTATGAACACAGAGGGAAACAGGTGACAGGTGCGAGTAGTGAGATCTGGAGGGAAGGCAGGTGCATACAATAATCCAAATGGGGGAAGAAACAAGCAGGATGGCAGATAAACCTTAACCTATAAAACACAAATACAACTAAACCTAAAGACTGAGGGCCAAAAATAAACAACTAATAACTAAGATGGACGAGGAGGACTAAAATAAGATGGACTAGGAATAGGAAGTGATTAGGAGGACACCTGAGGGAAGTCTAGAGAGGGCTGGGGATAATAATGGGACACGAGGAGAACCTGGAGTGAGAACAGGAGGAGGCTGGGGACAGACGGACACAGAACACGACACAGATGCCTTCAGGGTGAATCTAGGAGCTTAACCCCAGACTCTGCTGGTCCTGGAGGGCTTGTGTCCAGCATGTTTTTGTTGTTTCCTCTGCTCCAAAAGACTTGATTCAGTGGTTGAGTCTCCTGTTCATGCTCTGCAGAAGTCTGTTAAACCCCTGCTGATTTAAATTAGGTGTGTTGAGGCAGGGAAACAACAAAAACATGTCGGATACCAGCCCTTCAGGACCAGGATGGAGAACCCCAGACTCTACATGCTTAATTATGTTGAATGTAAAGTTCAAGAATAAACATGTGCACGGCCTTATAGGCGTGTCTGTTTTACAGGTGTGTGGAAAGTAGATATGTGGGCTTCATTTGAAAACATTTTGGTGCAAACATCTCTAACTATAAAGCACGGTGGTGGAGGGCTAACGGCTTGGGCTTGTTTAACACTGTGATGTTTACCACTTGGAGGCAAACACGAAGAAAGGTGTCCAGCAGCTGTTCACAAACACAAGAGCATATCTACAGCCTAGATGCCCATGACTGATGGGACAAGCTGCAACTGTCCTGCACCCATGAGCAGGACTTGTGGGTCCAGGATGTAGGTGGGCAGATGAATGGACTGACAATGATCCAGACCAAATGAGCGATTAACATCAACAAATCTCCTCAGTGGGAATTTGTTCATTTTTCTAAAAGTCATGAAAATAAACCTTTTCCAAACCCTTTAACCTCTTTAAAAGAAAGACAAGATACAAAGCTAACACTTAAGAAGTAAAGCAGAAAACGAAGGGCAGTACAAAAGATGATCAGACAAAAACCTGATACATACAGTGCGTCAGAAAGACAGATTGAGGAAAAAGCTTTTTGATGAGGTTTGAGAGATCAATCTGCAGGAGATGCAGTCTATTACTCACAGTGTAGAGTTCATTTGTCACCTTCACCAGCTCCTCGTGCATCTGGATCCCAATCTCTTTGCTCTGAAAACAAAGAAAAGGCAATAAAAAAAGAGTAAAATCAACATGGATGCTTGTCAGCAGTTACCTGAAGGAACAAATATGTCATAAAGAAAGAAGTGAAGTGAACCCAAGGCAACCAAAACTAGTTTCGATGACGTTTTTAGAGTTTTGACCGCTGCATCAGGTTCTCACAATGACAGAAGCTTCCTTTTAATCACATTCATGCACAAGTGAGAAGGTGTTGGAGTTCACATGTGGAGCACGCTACGTGCGACATCCTGACAAAACAACAAATACTGTTTCAGTGAGCAGATCAACACTCTTAGGTTTAAATCTTCATTAGTAACACTCGTCATTTGTGATTTCTTTCACCAACATGTTCTTTTTGTTAGTGCACAAATAAAAGCACAACTAATATTCTTTCCACACCCCAGGCCGACTTTCTTAGCACTCATGTTCAAAAACATCGAGAGGGAGAAGGAGCCGTTTGTGAAGGGGATCCAGAGGCAGAAAGATGAGGCGTGGAAATGCATAAACACAAGCAGGAAATGCCCTTCTGCAGACATGCTGAAGCTACTTCAACGTGTTGGGATGCAATTTTGAACATGAGTGCAATACAGACAGACAAAAACAATGGGTTTTCATGGGAACAATAAAATCATACATGTTGTAGCTCTCTGAACAGCCTCAGTTTGAAGAAACAGAATGATTTCTGACAGGATTGATAAGCTAACTGCTAGACAGAACTAATTGGGACTCCTGTCCTTTTAAAACAACTAAGATAGCAGTTTTTGCTCCAGGGGGGGCAAAGCCAACTTTATTGTGGGGCCAGATTTAAAACTGGTCCTCTTGATCAACTATTCCTCACAAAAGTAAGATTCTAAGTTTCCCATGTGTGTCAGAGGTCGTAAGTCCCAAAAACTATTAAGAAATGTGTCATTTTTATAGGATGTAAAATTTAGACGTCAGAAGCCAGAATTTCAACTTGTTATTCTTTAAAAATAGTAAACCTAAAAGTTGATTAAAAGTCTAAAGTGTCTCCATAAGTCACAGGGATTGACCAAATGGGAAAACAGCAGTTTTGCTGTTTAGTAAAACCAAAAGCAAAACTTATCTCCTCGCTCACATTCTCACACCTGAAGTGTTGGAAAACGACAGCGAGTGATGGTTTCCCATGCGTTACGAGTCCCAACACATTGGGAGCCGACGCGCTGCGCCAGAGCATCAGTTTCTGACGCCCGCGGTAAAACGTACATTTCACTGATATTTAACCTCTAACCTCTTGCTTTTTAACCTTCCCCTCACCCCCATCCTAAAGCTGGGCGGACACTGTGCAACTTTTTCACTCGTAGCACTCAGCTGCAGCTCAAACTGTACAACTTCCTTGCAGGGCAGAGCTCACGAGTCATGTGCTCACACTGCACGTCTAGTAGCAACACGTCGGCCCTAAAAAATGTGCTAAAAATAGCAGTTTTTACAGGTCATACTTTCTTTGTCTTGTTTTGCCTGTTGTCCTTCAGGAGTGCTGCAGGAGGACACACAGGGATTTATGGGGGTTGGATGAGGAAAACGAAATAAAGAAAGTAAATCTGTGTTTTGTGATCAGTTTAATTTGACATGAACACGACAAACACGCTTTCTTGACAATCTTTGTGAGTAAAAATACGTGTAGAAACAAAAACGAACAGCGTGTGTTATTAGGGAAATAGCGGGTGAGCGGTGTCGATGCAGGATTGCGCATGTGCCGTGAGCGGTTCTGATACTTTTTGGGTCACAGCTGCTCGCAGCGCCGCTTCAACAGTGCGATACCCTCACGAGGGACGAGCAAAATATCAAACACGCCAGAAGTTTGTGCGAGCTCACGAATGCTGATCAGTAGCTGGTCACGTGGTGTTAATCACCTCTCGTAACACCCTGTACACTACACGACGCTCAGCGCAAAACTCGCCCCGATCTCGTGGATTCGCGCACGAGTGGAAAATCGGCTCAAAAAAGTGAAAAAAGTCACACAGTGTACGCCCGGCTTAACCTTAACCCAGTTTCTCGTTCTAAACTTCCTGTAAGAGATTAAAGGTCACAATTCAGTGAAATCTCCGTTTTACCGCGCTGATGCTCTGGTGCAGCGCGTCGGCTCCCGACGCGTCTGAAACAAATGCTTGGTCACCCAGTGTCAGTTTTCGACGCTTCAGGCGTGAGAATGTGTCATCTCGCTGTGCGTTCGTATTTTTAACACCTTAATCTAACAGCTGAAATGTCTCCTCAGCCTTCATTAGTGTCTACAGGAGTGATTAATCACTAAATCAAACAAATCAGCTGTGTTCACGATCTAAAACATGCAGGAAACGGGTCTCTGAGCTCCTGTGATTCAGAACACTCCTGATGTTGCTGTCTGCATTCTTTTTTATTTTTAACTTCATCAGATAATTTCTTTTTGTTGTTTTGAGGCTCCACCATGACAAACACGTTACAATGAATGCTAACCAGGTATAGCTCATGCGTTCTGAGGTGGACCCTAACCCTGGACTTTAGGACAGCGGTCCAGAGAGGCTGAAGATGCAAACAGCTGACACGTTTCAGCCAGAACTTCTGCCGGCTGAAACGTGTGCGCCCAAGGTAAAGAAACGTCCAATTTCTTCACTGTGTTAAATAAGAAAAAAGAAGATGATTATGAATCAACACACAGAAGTGTTATAGAGTTCACTCTGCGTTTTCCTCGTCAGCGTAAGACTCATTTACTGACTAAGGCCCTGTCCACACGTAGCCGGGGATCTGCCAAAACGTAGATATTTTTCTACGTTTTGGCCTGTCATCCACATGAAAACGGAGTTTTTCACACGAAAACGGATCTTTTTAAAACTCCGGCCAAAGTGAAGATCTGCGTTTTCTCCGTTTTGGGTGTCTGCGTGTGGACAGACAAAACCGGAGTTTTAAGGTCCGCAACGTCACTTTCCGCGACAAAAAAATGCTGACATCACGTGTGCGACCTGTGTTTACACTAGCCGACAGCATGGATGCCCTCAGAGCTGCGCTCGCTTTATCAGTTGTCCAAGCGCCTTTTGCTTGTTTGTTTTTGCAAGCGGAATTACTGCTCCTTGCGGAAGACCACAGACGAAGGACGAGGTTAAGAACGGGGGAAGTACTGCCGCCTACAGGTCTGGCACGTCCTTAACAACGTATTTATCCGGGTACGTGTGGACAGAGTTTCTTTTAAAACAAGGTGGATTGGATGCAAGTTTTTGGAGGGGCGGATATTCGTTTAAAAAAAAAAAACAGCTACGTGTGGACTAGGCCTCAGTCAGGCTTACTGTTCTCAGCCTCGTCGTGGACAAACTGTGGTGCACTTGAAAGGAAACACTGATGGGTAACCTGACCTGATATAAGTGAACAGGTGCAGGAGGAAACACCTGCCTTTCTGACAGGTGCTCCTCCACTAACAGCTGGAAATCAGGTGAACTGTAAAACTCCCAGCTGCTATTAATTACCCATTAAGTACCCCTATGGCCTTGTGGCCTGACCATTTCCCTCTGGATGCGGTGGTGCTGCTGGGCCACAGGGTATTTGCTCGTCACGAGCTGGTGCTTATCAAATATTATCTTGCAGGATAAATGGGTTTGACATAAATTACGTAAAGGTTTCCCAGAATAGTGTTTGCACTAATTGCAATGACATTTATATGCTGAAGTTAGGCAGTAATCTACTTTGGTCTTGCCACTGCTCAAACTAGCCATTGGCTTAACAATCCAGTCTGAACAAAACTCTGTTTCATCTACAGCAGGAAAGTCTTCATTTCCTTTCCACAGACCCACACTTGAACCAATCTGAAATATCACTTTAGGTTTAGCTCAAGCAAGCATGAGGCTGAAAGCTGTGCACAGGATTCCTCCTGAAAGGGCTCCAGCAGCTGGTGAGCAGCATCTGTATGCATCAGTGGCTCTGAGGCGAGACGGACTGCATCATGCACTGCAGAGGGAGCAGGGAGGGTTCGCATCTTATGATGCAACACACCAGAAGGTTCCTATTGTTACAGGGTGATGCCTGTTTCAAAGAATCTCGATTGCTCGCCGCGCTCTTGTCAATCCATTTTTGTCTTTACAATCCTAAAATCAAGTAAAACTGAAACGGATGATGCATGATTTACAGTTACACCTGCTATAGCATGCATGCATGCACCATCAGTGGGTTTAGTTTCCCCTCTTGCTGATTTAAACACAGGACCTAAACTCTGATTAACGCTTTTTGCTGCATGATGAGATTCACATCCGGGGCTATATTGTCATACACCTGCACAAGACAGGTGGAGCAGTCTTCCCAACATTTTTCTGTTTTTTTTTTTTTGTTTTTTTTGTCCAATGATCAATTAAAGCTCATGCATTTCATGTAAATATCTCTGAATTTAACCAAAGCTTCACAGCTCTAATTAATTATTCATAGCCTTCCATATGTCTGCCAGCTGGGTCGAAGGCAGGACCTACACTTATACTTGTAAATAAAAAAAATGTGCACTCCCGGGGCACCCTGCTCAAGGAGGATGGAGGGTTAGTCTCCTTCCACCTCTGGAAAGAGTCACCACTAAAGCTCTGGTGGTGTCTGAGGGAGGGAGGTGGCTGCACACCTACAAGAAAGCCTGCAAGGTGGAAACAGGGCTCCGGTGTTTGGGTAAGACCTCAGTTATCCTGGCTGTGTCCCAGATGTTGCTCAGGGGATGAAGGATGGGAGGGAGGGAGGGAGGGAGGGAGAGAGAGAGAGAGAGAGAGAGAGAGAGAGAGAGAGAGAGAGAGAGAGAGAGAGAGAGAGAGAGAGAGAGAGAGAGAGAGAGAGAGAGAGAGAGAGAGAGAGAGAGAGAGAGAGAGAGAGAGAGAGAGAGAGAGAGAGAGAGAGAGAGAGAGAGAGAGAGAGAGAGAGAGAGAGAGAGAGAGAGAGAGAGAGAGAGAGAGAGAGAGAGAGAGAGAGAGAGAGAGAGAGAGAGAGAGAGAGAGAGAGAGAGAGAGAGAGAGAGAGAGAGAGAGAGAGAGAGAGAGAGAGAGAGAGAGAGAGAGAGAGAGAGAGAGAGAGAGAGAGAGAGAGAGAGAGAGAGAGAGAGAGAGAGAGAGCGAGCCCAGGGCTGGAGAAGGAGGGGTGGGCGTTCTACATTAAATGCTCTGTAGACCATGAGAGAGAGAGAGAGAGAGAGAGAGAGAGAGAGAGAGAGAGAGAGAGAGAGAGAGAGAGAGAGAGAGAGAGAGAGAGAGAGAGAGAGAGAGCCCAGGGCTGGAGAAGGAGGGGTGGGCGTTCTACATTAAATGCTCTGTAGACCATGCAACAGCCAGGAGAGCTTATTAACGTCAGACACGGTCTGTGTGTCACACGGTCTTTCAGTTTTTGCTCCAAAGCCAACAGTACGAGGTGTAAGCCTCACACAAGGGTGGCCATGTTTAAAAGCGATTTGTTACAATGAGGTTAAAACCTGGAAGTGTACAGTTCAATACCTGCAAATGAAATATGACAGAAACATTCTGGATGGGGTGTTAAAACATTTACTGAGAAATATCACTAATAAAATATAACTTCCCATTTTAGCAGAGCTTCCAGTAGAGATTGTCCAGAATGCATTAACCGTGCACAACAACTGTTTTTGTTTGGAGACACAAACGAGAAAACTCTTCTGCTGCTGAAGAGTGTAGTACATATAAATGTGAGCAGAACCTCTATGTTCACTACATAGCTCCCTATATTCATCACTAATGCACAACCTGTTTGTTTTTCTACAACCTGATCAAAACTTTAAAGGGCATTTAATAATAGAACATTTTAAAATCACAGCCAATTTGGACCAGGTCTTTAGCTGGAAGTTTGCAGACTACTGCCCTACTAACCGTAATGCTGCAGAGACCAGAAAAGGCCAAAAAAAAAAAAAAAAACCCTGCAAAAAGGAAAATTTGATTTTGAAATGTAGATATACTGTAGTGTAGGAAATACTGAGGTAGGAACCTTTGGATGAGATGTATTGTTCTGGGGCGACAAGAAATTAAGACGGGGTTGAGCCTTGTGTCATCCGTCCCCGAGCCAAGCTGTCTCTGAATTAACTCATTCACTGCATTTTTTTTACTGTGTGGGCGTCGGAACGAGCCCCCGCACCATGAGAACAAACATCCCAGCTCTAAAGCCGATCTTCATCTGCGTACGTCACACAGGAATGCAGAAAATCCATAGCCTGGCCTGCCAGACTCGTCCTCTGAGAGTCTGGTAACTCACAGGCAGAGAGGCACTTGAGGGGCGGGACTAGGCAGCTCAAAAATAACCAATCAGAAAAAAGACGGAAATGCCGACTGTACCGCTCAACGCTGTAGACGCTGGCAACTGGCAACGGCGCGGACATCTTTTATTTTTTTAGAAGAAAGGCTTTTAGCGCTTCTACTTGTGGTTTTAAAGACATTAAGGTCATTTAGAACAGAGGAAAGAGCCGCAGCGATCTTCGCCGCTGTCTTCGTTGTTTATGAGATGTTTATGAGAAACTACAGCATCGCTGTGTGTGACGTCCGCGACGCTGTCGTATTTTTAGCTGTAGTCAAAAACGGGGTCTGGCGACAGCGCAATAATCTATTCTTTTTTAGAATAAAGGCTTTTAGCGCTTCTACTAGTTGAGGTTTTAAAGACATTTTCAAGTCATTTAGAACTAAGGAAAGAGCCACAGCGAACTCCGCTTCAGTCAACATGTTCGACAAACTCGGCGTTATGGTGTGTGACGTATGCTACTCGGCGCTGATCGGCTCGGTTAGAATGCTCAGGGTGGGGTTGTGTCATGTGCCGGGGTGAGTGCTCCTCTCATTTTCCCATCTTTGAGTTGTGTGTTTCAGGAGAGGGAGGCTCCAGCTGCAGCTGATTTGCAATCAGCGGGTCTGGCTACAAAAAGAGGATGACTCCTCGATGCTGGATGATTACTACAGCCTGGTAGTTTCCTGCCCTCTTGCGAATTAGCTGATTAGTGTGGCACCAGGGGTCTTCAGTTTTAAACCTTTTCACAATATTCTAATATTCTGAGATGCTGAGTTTGGGATTTTCATTAGTTGACAGTTATAATCATCAAAATTAAAGAAATAAACATTTTAAATATATCAGTCTGTGTGTAATGAATGAGTCTAATATGAAAGTTTCACTTTTTGAATGGGATTACTGAAATAAATCAAATTTGTCGTGATTTTCTAATTTTATAATCAGCATTACAAACAACCTGAGGTGACGCGCTGTTGTTTGAGCCACTATGTAACTAGTGACAGAATACGTGTTTGTTGCACCTTTAATCTACAAGTTTAAGATCAAAAATATATTTGAAACCCTTAAAATGTCCCAAATGTAATGCAGTCACAGGACACGCCTTCCTGAGCCCAATAGTACTGTAATACTGTTCCAAGAGAGTTTATTAAACACAAGACTGACCGGAGTTAAGAGACCTCCTATGCTGGTTTACAATAAGGTCGTCGTTTTTATAAAACCTACAAAGTTTTAGTCTGCTCTGAGACACATTGGCTACCTTTGAGGAGAAACCAGCAGCAAAGGAAGTGCACAGATGATAGTTTCACTGACCTTCTTGAACAGGCGAATGACATCCTCACTGATCTGAGTCAAACGGACAATAACGTTGTTGGTGTAGATGTCACCGAGGGTGGCGTGGTCTCGACTCTCACGTCTCGTCTGGTTCAGCAACAGATACCAGCAGTTTACCGATGATAGCAGGTGCTGGTCCTTCCTGTAATCACCACATGGATACAGGAGCGCTGAAACCTCCATCAGGTCAAAAGGTCGCCTCAGGCATCAAGTAAGCCATTGTTTTGAATTAATTTCTATAAAAAGTCTTCTGAAGGAAACTGCACCAGTTCTGCTAAATGTTCTGCTCTTTTTCTAAAGCTGCTATTTTTTTATTAGTAGCTTCAAATGAATAAGCAGCAGATTTCCTCCAGACAAACACTGTAACTTATCTGCTGCATGGAAATTGTGGCAGGGGTGAGGAGTGAGCACCACCTCACCCCTGCCACGTGGACCTCAAAGGTAAAACCATCAATCCTGCTCAGTGGTCAACTTTCCTCGTGGGGTCACACATTAGGACAGCGGGAGGGTTAAAGGTAAGCAGCAGTGTGTCTTCATCACACATTGCTGAAATTACATCTCCGTATCTGACCCATCCTCGTGGGGAGGGGTGGTAAATATCATCAAATATTCATGTTTTTTAGGGTTTTTTTATCTGCCAACGGGGTAAGCGAATGTTGGTTGGCTGGAATTCTAGTGAATTAATCTAACATTCTATTCTGGTCGACTAAAAATAAGACTAAATGTCTAAAAACAAGACAGTTTCAATCATGCTAATTTCATTTAAAACCATATGTACCTTTTAAACCAAAACACCAGGGCGCATTCGTGTAGATTAAGACAGACATCTGCTTCAAACCTTTCCTGAACATTATTTAGGTTTAAAGGTTGGGGGTGGGGAATCGGAGTGGAGGAATTGGGTTTCACATGTGAAGAACAGGAAAGGATGAGCAGCAGCAGCATGAAAGACATCCTCTTCAGAGAGCCTCCATAATCACATCTAATGAAGCTGACATGCAGCTACACCAGAGAGCTTTCATTACTATTCCGCACAGAACACGCTTTAATCAGACAAAAGCAGCCTCTTCAGAGCGGAATCGATGCCACTTCTCATCTCTGTGCTTTACGTTTAGGAAAGAAAACTCACAATTATTATGTATTTATCAGAAATCCCAAAGCAGAGTTTAGATGTCAGACCCACCACACGCTACATGAGCACGTCCTGTAAGGACCTCTGCACTCTGCAAATTTCTATAAGTGGTCAGAGAAATGCTCCATCTCACCCCAGCCGCTCCTTCTTCAGCAGCCTAGTTTATCCTCCTCAGGTTTCTCTTCAGGCCCCGCACACTTCCCATGAAATAAACCTCTGACCCCGCCGCTGATCGTTTGAAGCGATGGCGAACCTAAGCTCCCAACTATAAAAGAGCTGCTTTTCTTGCAGAACAATTGGTGTAAGCGGACCAGAGTTGGGCAACACTTCCATTATTAAACAGCCATTTGTCATTTTTAGATTTGCTGACAAGGACTTGTTTCACCTGAGACCCTGAAAAGCACGAAGTATGTTAAAAGATGTTCACAGGAAAATAAAATCAACACTGTAGAATAGTGCTGGAGTACTCGGTGTGGTAGGAGGTAACTCCTAATAGATCACACAAGATCTTACAAAAGATAAGCTCCCAGTCCCACCTGCTCGCCTCTTTTCTTAATATTCGAAGTTTTACCAAAATCCCCATGACTCCATTTTTCAAAGGGAGAAAGGCAGTGACATAAAAGGAGGTGTATGACATGCATACCTATAAGGAATAGGACTTTAAAGGGGACAAATTATGCAAAATTCACCTTTTACATCCTTTTGTGCTGCCGTGTGGGTCTCTACTGCATCTATAATCACTTTAAACACAAAAATAAACCTTCCATCTGTTTTCTGTCAGTGTTAGGTTTCAGGAATTATGTGCCTAAAATCAGCCGTTTAAAAAAGTCCCCATTTGTGACATCACAATCAGGAATTACTTACTGGGATGCAATATTTCCCATCTGAATGGAAAACGGTTGTGTGTGGAACTGGTGTGTGTAGCGTGTGTTGTGTTGCTGCACACCACACAACGAAAGACCACAACTGTTAAATCCAGGATTTTTTGGCAATCCAAACTATTTTAAAACCTTTCCATGTGAAGCAGTTTTAAAGGGCACCAATTTTAAAAGTTCAGGACTAAAGCCTAGGAGAGAATAAGAGACGACACAGACACTCTCATTTCACAGGAATCCGGAGCAGAGGGGTCACAGGCCTGAGAACTGGACCAGCACCATCTCTGGGAGCTGCAAGCAACGTGTACTAATTGTAGCTTTTGGGCTTACTTTATGGCACCCAGACAGAACCTTTGCTGTATCACTGATGAATATCAAACACAACGGACGCTGTAAAAGTAATTCCTCCACCTCTAATTTCCTTCCACTTCTTTATAAAAACCTGAAGATCAGTCAGTCTCCAGGCAAGTGACTGTTATCGGATGACTCTGTAACGTGAGGAAATATGGGTTTTCTATCACAAAGGTGGTGTTGGACTCAGCTGTGTCAAAGCTGGGTCGCTGAGAACTTTCACCCACAGATTAAGACCTGAACGCCAGCGAGTCTGGGAGGAAACCATAACATCTGCCACCTGCAGTCTACCAGAAGATGTGTTTACATGAGTTGTACCCAGACCAAGTCAAAACATAAAGTTTAAACTTCTTTTTCTTGATTTTAATGTTAAAGTAACCATTATCATTTTGCTCATTATAAATGTGATTAATCAAATGAATGACTATTTAGCTTTGGGGTAATTATAATGGTTTAATGAATCCATTCTTAAATAATGTTGAGAATGTTTGTTACTGACCTTCACACACACTCAAGCACAAACATTCACACACATCCACACACACCTGCTCACAGTAAACTCCAGACACATTTGATGACGCACGTTTGCTTTGAGAAGAGAAAGGTTTTTGGTAAGTTTTCAGTCTTTTGATTCAGTTCGTGTTGGACAACGAGAGAGAACAGACCTGAAAACCAAAGGGGGGGCAGAGCCTGTTGGCTCGTTCTTCCCCCCTTTCACGCTGTTTCTGCCAAGCCAGGCAGAATAGCTGAATCGCGACTTCTAACGAAGACTCATTACCGAGTCTTTTGATTTCTGAGTGAATTAACTTAAGAAAGCGCGTCGACAAAACGCTTTACCATCAACGTGTACCGAGGACAACTCTGGACCGGTTCGCAGCGCATCTTTGTCTTCTTTGCCAGCCAAGGTGCCCTGGATGAAACATCCTAAGGTGACGTCCCGGGTCCAACAGAGGGTCCGATTTTCGGTGAGGCAAAACACGACAGATAGCGTTTTGATGCATCTTTTCCACTAAACCTAAGTTTATTCAAACCATCACTTTTCACTCAGACACCTGTTTCTTCCTGAAGCAAAATCAGATGCACACACGCATTCATATCACTCTCACCATCACAACATTCTCAATCTTCATAAATTCATCAGAAGGTCTATTTGAGCCAGAACAGCATATCAACTGTTAAAGAGATTGTCCCACAAAGTTACTAATGTTGATTGTATTTCCTGTTTGTCAATTTTCAAAATCATTAGTTTAATTTGAAGAATTAAAACTTTTAAACGTCAAACTGGTTTCCTCATTGAACTGAAACACAGACACTCAGATATTATCGGCAGTTTATGGATGAAAACAACCTTTGAGTCTTCTGAACAATATAAAATTTGGTTATTGATTTATTAAAATTAATATTCCAAATTAATACGTAGCATGGTTTCTCTTTCATAAAAGAGCATAAATCCATAACGCTACAACTCCAAGTGGCAAAAATTTACAAACAGGATATCATCGGCATGCAGAAAAAGACAAACGAGGAGCTCTAAACAACCAAAGTCTTGTCGACAATTAGAGATTTTTTTTTCTTTCGCATTTATTTCAATTATGTTTTTTGGGAGGCAGATGCATTCAGTCAGTACCATCTTAAAGACTCTGAGGAACATTTTGATGATGAATCACAAACGTAGGAAAGAAAATGAAGAGACAAGGAAGGAGCGGTGGCAGCAAAACGCTGCATTAATCCTTGGACTCGAGGATAAAGCCATGTCTATGATGTACACACCCCTAAATGAGCACCAGAGCTGTAGTTATGTACTGGATGCCACCATCTAAGCCTCTGATGTGTCTGAACACGGATTTCCAGAAGGAAGTGTGTATTTATCGGAAAAGGACTTGACTCTGCGAAGGCTTTTAATCCCCTCCATGCTGCCTCCCTGACACTCATCAATAAAGACCGGAGAGGCACTTCCTGTTGGCTTTGGTGTTAAAAATTACCTTGCCTCTTTCATCAAGCGGTACTCCAACATGCTGCATTGTTGCTCTGCATGTCGTTTTTCAGAGAAAACTCCAGTGCTTCATGCTGCACAGACACACGGGTCACAGCAGCGTCAGATCTAAAATACTAGCTCATCCACTTGTCCTCAACTTCACAGCAGAGCCTCCATTCCTCTGTTCAAACAAACAAAGCCTGGAGAGGCAAAGCTCAGCCTCTTAACCTTTGACCTCCAGACCATCAGAGAGGTGACGACGCTTGGTGCTGATGATACTAATCCGTGATAATGGATTTATTTAGATTGAATTTGTATGATATAGCTCTCCTTACGTTTATAATAGTTGATTTAACAGATTAATTGTATTTCTGTTAAATGCTGTTGATGTCATCTTGTTTTATTATTTTATTTGTTCTTTATTATTTTACTGATTTTTGTATTACGCTTGTATGGAATGATTCTTTGGACGAAGTTATCAGGATTTAGATTACGATCCGTGATGGACAAACGAATGCAGCACCTCATGCTGTGTTCTCACTTCATCGTGCTGATTCTGAACCTTTCCTACCTCATCATAGAGTATTATTATTTTTCTTGTTAGATGCTTATCATTTTTGTCTCGAGTTGCTTGATTTGTACCCTACTGGTCCTTATGACTACCGAGATGATCACCTTTCCTGGTTTTACCCCTTCCCTGTCCCTTGAGTCATGATTCATAGGTAATGGTGACAAGTTATGGAAGTGGGTAGAATTTCATATTGTTTTACTTATTATTTTACTTATTTGTTCTTTGTTTTGTTGTTTTCTTTTTGTTTGGTTATCCTATTCGGATAAACAGGAAGGATTATGTTGTGGAAATTTTATATTTCATTGCTTAATCCTGTTAACAAATGTCCTGAAGCATTCTCACACTCAGACACACCCACACACTGCCACCCCCCCCCCCCCCCCCACACACACACACACACACACACACACACACACAGACAATCTCTCTCTCTCACTCCTATTTGTTTCTTATCTTTTTGTTTCAAATAAAGTCTGTGACCAGATGTTCGGGGCATTTTGCCTCGAGCATATGCCACAGTTATAACTGGTTGACTTGTTGCTTAATGTGTCTCTCCTCATCTCTTCGATCAGGAAACGGGTTATTGGTAAACATACTGATAAAATCCATAACAGCACCACTCAGCCTGAAACAGCTCTGTAAGCGTGGGTTAATTCAGCTCATCTGAGTGAATGCCATCTTTACTCCACACAAAAACAGCATGCAGTGATCAGTAAACAATGTAAGGTACCCTGTTTGCTCCACAGAAACACAGCTCAGCAGAGAAAAGGTGGTATTGCTGGACATTCTGTTCAGTTTTATGGCTTTTTGTTGGACCCTGAACCAGGAAATGGTTGCAGACAGTGAAGCAGAAGACAGAAAACTCCGGAACAACCAGTTACTCCACCCTTAGCCAATCAGAAACCACAGTTGCGACGCTGGCCCGACTCAGCCATTCCAGGTACCTCAACAAAGCAGGGACAAAAAATTGGTTAAAATAGATAAAACTTCACACTAGACAGCACTCTGCTGACCAGAAACTGCTGTAGGCAGTTTGGGCTTGCTTTTAGCGCCCCTATTGTCCGTTTAGTACACATATGTCAGAGTCAAGGCCCGCGGGCCAGATGTGGCCCGCGGAGCATTTTTATGTGGCCCGCGAGATAAATATCAAAAATATATTAAAACTAGCCCGCTGGCCGATTTTACCGCAAAGACTACAACTCCCATGATGCTTTGCGGCACCAGCTCGGAGCCGACGCGCCCCCTCCTTTGTGTTTTTTCAGCGCCGAGGCAGTCAGAGGTAGTTGGGTGTGTGCAGCTCCGCTGTCTCGGACAAACTACACTCCTCTCACTCAGCGCCGAGTTCACTCAGCTGTTTTCTGACGTTGAAGACCAGAAACGGAGATTCTAGCTGCTCAGTAATGTGTTCACGACTGAAAGAGAAAGTTTTCAAACTAACTTCCAGACAGAGCTGATATAACTCCAGCGAACAGCGACACGCTCAAACCAGCATGACTCTGTGGTTGTGTTTCCTCCCCGACACACAACAACGTGGTCAAGCTGCTCAGACATGTTCAGCAGCACAAACCTATGTGAGCACCTGTTGTCATCTAATGTTGTCATTATTATGATGAAGATGAACAAAACAACAGGAGTCTCCTCCTCAGCTCAGATCAACCCCATGATGCAGGTATCTGGCTGGAACAGGTGAGCATCACAGTAAACCAGTGGAGCAAACTGAGCTTTAAATATGTTGGTTTTCTGCTCTTTTTCTGCTCCAAAACATGAAAGTTAACAGGTGAGATGTTGCATTTTCATTTAAGATAAAATTATATTTTTATTTTGTTGTTGGCCCGTGAGAAAAGATTTAACCTACAGTAAACAGGAAGTGGAAAGGTTGCAGATAGATGAATAGAATAGAAAATCCCTTTATTGTTCCTCAGTGGGGAAAGCTAGACGTCACAGCAGCGATGACACTTATTACAGGAGAAAAAAGGAGAATAAAAAATAAGAAAAATGAATAAACAAGAAAACATAAATCCTGAATAGATTTTAAAAATGCTGAATATACCACAAGTAACGAATACCACTGATGTGTTTTATTTGTAACTGACTTGCTCGTGTGTAATTTGGTTATTCCACATTCAGTGTTAATGCAGAAATAAGTTTGTTTCCAAATTTAAAGGTTCAAAATTGCATATATGTTGATAAAGAAAATGTGCAAATTTGCCGTCACTTTTTCAAAAAATATTAAGTTTGGCCCTCGACTCCGTCCCAGAGTTTCATTTCGGCCCCTTGTGAGTTTGAGTTTGACACCCCTGGTTTAGTAGAACCAAAAGTGAAACTCCTTTGCTCGCTGTGCGTTTGTCTTTTCAGCATCTTAATCCAACAGTTGGAATGTCTCCCCAGCCTTCCTTAGTTTCTACAGGAGTAGTTCATCAATAAATCAAACAAATCAGCTGTGTTCATGATCTAAAACATGCAGGAAACAGGCTACAGTGCCAGGTATGCAGGTAAGTCCAACAGGGACCGGACCGGCACTCTGAAGTTGCTAGTGCCATATTCTGACCAAAGAAGGTGGTTTAAATGGATAATTCAAAGTAAATGATTTAAAGATGCGAAAACGTTGCACAAAACGTTGGACAAACTCTGTGATGGGTGGGTCCTTGTAGATTTATGAACTGTAAATTAAACTGAGCAAACATTTCTGCAGTGATCTTCGTTCCTTTGGCCATTCATTTTCAAACAGTTGATTTTTCCTACTCTGAAGTTGGAATTTCTGAGTACCGAGGAGAAAGCAAAAGCATCATTAGCTGCTAGCAACGGGAGCTAAATTATAAATCAAACATTATCTTAAACAGTTTATTTACCTGCTGGAGCGAATTAAGACGATGATAGCTTATTTAGAACGTCAACATCAGAATCACCTCAGTCACCCATCGCATTTAGTGAAGTGAAGCCAAACTTTAGAGCGCTTTGTCTCTGCCTCCTCAGAAGTTGGAATTTTCGAGTACCAAGGAGAAAGCGAACGCAACATTAGCTCAAAGCTAAAAACTCAAGCTAACGTTATCTTCAACATTTTATTTACCTGCTGGAGCAGAGTAAGATGACGATGACTCACTTCACACGTTGTCAATGTTGTCATCGTCACCCATCACCCTTCACATTTAGTGAAGACCCAAACTTTAGAGCACGTTCTGTCTACCATGCTGCTTGCTCTGTTTGCATCTAGCCCGCAGCGACTGAAGACATAACGCTTTGTGCATGTGCTGCTGTCTATCTTGGGGAATCAGTTACTGAATGATAGTATGTAATTGGCAAAAGGAACCGAAACAAGGCATCGTTTCATATCACGTGAATCGGTCCTTGGTCGCTACTACGGAATTTGGTCTGTGCCTTAAAAAGTACCGAATGAGGTACCCATCCATAGTGGTGACCTGGCTTTGTTGCTACTGGTAATATTTTTTAGTCCCAATGTGTGGATCTTTTTACTTGGTGGTGTATTTTAGTATTGGTTGGCTCATGTTAGCATTAGCTCGTTGTTAGCGGTAGCTACAGCAGGCTGCAGTAAGCTCGTTTACGGCAGTTGTAATGCTGCTTTCAACCAGTAGGGTGAGAAATGTGTTTTCAGAAATAAGTCTATGATTTTTGTTCTACTAGGTGTGAAAAACCAATCAGCCTCAGTGAGCCTTTGGTCTGCAGGAAGAGGAACTTACTTAAACTGTTGGTGTTCTCTGGAGCTGCGGATCTTGGAGGAGAACCTCTCAGCCAGTTTCTCCAAGCTGCGGGAGTATTCCAGTTCAATTTCAGCTTTGCGTCTGAAGAACTCCTGCAGGTCCTGCAGCAGCTGGATACGAGACTCGGAATGCTGCTCCAGGCATTTGAACTGCTCCACCAGCTGATTACGGATCTCTGGTTATCAGAAGACAAAACAGAAGTGGCATTAGTTGTCAAAGAATCCCAAATTTAAATAGCGTCATTTTTTTTTCATATTTCTAAAAAGTGCAAGAAACAAAAACATGTTCTTTTCCTTAGCATATTAACTGCTTTGCTACTAGCTAAAATGTTTCACATTTCCATGTTAGTTTGATAGTTTAATACTTCTGATGAACTAACATAACTAATAAAAGCTTACGTTAGCTTTTAACACTTTTGCTTTTTCACTTAATTTCTTTTAAAACTTTGCATATGGACCTATTTTTGTGTCTTCATTAAAGTGAACTATGGTAAATGACCTGTACTTGTATAGCGCCATCTAGGGTTCTACAATCCCCCAAGATGCTTCATAACAATCATCCACACGATGAGCTACAATGTAGCCACAGCTGCCCTGGGACTCAGTGACAGAGGCGAGGCTGCTGAGCACAGACACAACACCCCACCACCCCCACCCCCACCCCCCACCCACCCACCCTCCCACCACCACCATGAGGAGCAAGCAATGTGGGTTAAGTGTCTTGCCCAAGGAAACAACAACTGCAACAGACGGGGCTCGAACCTGCAACCCTCCGGTTATGGGGCAGGTACTTAACTCCCTCTGCCATTGTCGTACTAATTTCATACTTATCCTAAATAGCTCTTTGAATAACCTCAGTTCAGAGAAACAGAGATTAGTTATGACTGTGTTGAAAAGCCAGCGTTAGTCCCGCACTGCCATGACCAAGCTGGATTATCCCTTCACAAGAGATTGGAGTTGTTTAGTGAAAGCATTTTTCCAACTTAGTGCTAGATCTGCTCAGACTAGCCGTTAGCTTGTCAGTCAAACCAGAACTGAACTAAGGGCTAGAATATACTTGCTTTTTCATCCTTGCTTGGCGCAAGCAGCAGACTGCATTAGGGCCGTGCAATCTGAGGATAGAGGATTATAATTTGGTGACAATCTACAAAAGCTCGGAGATCGTAGAACCTTCTATTTGCATTCCATCACCCGTCATCACTGTGTCTTTGTTCACATGCTCCCTGCTGCATGGCACTGCACTGCATGTAATACTGAAGGAGTCCGCCAGGAGGTGCAGTCGAGTACTCAGACCAGATAGAGAGCCAGGTTTGCGGCAAACAACCAAAACAAACATGGCGCCAATGGAAGAGATCAGTAACCGTTTCATTTTGAGATCACGGCAAAAAGACGAACAGCAGCAGAATCACAGATGGTATGATGGTCTTGCTTGTTTTGTCAACTCCAGCTACTGGTTACATGTATATTGCTGCGTTCGGGTGCGTCACGTTGATTTCAGGGGAGGTGCACAAACGACGCTTCAAATCAAAGCAAGTTACACGTGGCAGCCATTTTAAAACGCGTGTGCATCATCAAACAGCAAGTTTAGCAGCTCTAAATCAAAATTGAACTAAAAATTTGCTCCGAGAGTTTTCTACAACAGGTAAAATGTTGTTTTTCAGAAATATTTCAGACACCATTCTTTCAAGTCTGGCCTGTCCCTTTAAGGGACAAATAAAATCATTAATTCATTCATCAGCATTTTAAGTATTCAACGGCAAACAGAGTCCAAATATGTGGTTTGTTGCATGAGTCCTAAACATCTGAAGGTCGCAACACAAAGTGCCACTGGGTCAGCTGACAGCACATGACTACTGCAGACATACAGTCAGATCAAACTGATTTCATCAGGAGGAAATGCTCTCCCACACGCGGAGTGAAGAAGAGTGACATTTCTCTTTAAGAGGAACCTGACACGACCAGGCAGAGCACCGATCCCTCATGCCCGTGGGAGCCACACGCGAAACATGACTCCACTTTGTAGAGCTGTCATCAGCAGCAGAGATGCCTGGAATCATGAACAGAGAGAGGTCTATTCCTCAGAGCAAAGACAGAAAGATGTAGAAAGGAGCTATCCTAAACAGGAGGAAGGAAACCTTCAGGTCTGATGTAAACGGCTTCATTAAAACCCAAACGTTTCTTCATCAGCTCAGGCTCAAACTGTCACTCGGTGCAATCCTAGAGAAAATGCAGAAGTGGAATCAAACAGGAACAGAAGATGTCTGTGCAAGAGTCGGCCTGCTCTTTTCTGATCTGGTTTCTAATTTTCTATTATAACTGCCGTCTGCTAAAGCTCACGCTGTCCAACTAAACGAGACAGTCCTGCACTTTGTCTTTAAAAGGTATGCATGGTAACAGTCGGACACATCAGCAACATGAACTTCCTGAAGAAAGTCGCAGTGTTTCAACATCCTTCTGTTGCAACACGAGTCACTGCAAGTCATAATAACCCTTCAAAAACAAGAACAGGAGGGATTCTGGCCACGACACGCCAGTGGCAGACCAAGCTCTAACTGAACGATAAAAACCACATGTGTGTGTATGTGTGTGTGTGTGAACGTTAGTCCATGCTGCTGTAACTTGGTCAGCCAAGCCCTCGTGTGCAGCTCAGACCGCTGGAGGAGACGGTCCTGATGTGATGTGAGGTTGCGCTGGCCAGACTCGGCTCTAAACGGCGTGCTTCAGTCTGTGGCTAACCACTGACCCTGCCAGCCTCTTTATGACAAAAGAAGGGCCTCCAATCACCACCTCCACCCACGCCTTTGAAAAGCTTGAAGAAATAGGTCATGTACACCAGAAGCGTGCTCTTCTTCCTGAGAAACCCCGAGCAGGGGGGAGATTTGTCCCCCAGCTCTTATAGGAGCTCCATTCGTTGTGGTTTATACACAGAACCCCCCCCCCCCCACACACACACACACACACACACACACACACACACACAGAGGTTCTGTATGTAGAGGATTTCCTCTCTGAGGTGGAAGAACATTGTGAAAAGGTAAAATTGATGCCATATAATAACATGAGGACACTGTTCATTTTTCCCCCTGGTACGGGGAAACACGACCCAAAAGGAAACTGGTAGAGGAATTAAAAGATCTGTGTTCTAAACAAAGCTCCTAGTGATCCTTTTACACAAGTGATGGGCAAAGTCACTCCTCAGGTTCAGCTGGGATGATCTGTTCATCCTTCCACAACTCCTCTAGCACAAACCTTTAAACCTTTATTGTTTCGGATTGTTGTTGCTGGACCGTGTTGTGCTTTTCTGTTTTCCTAAATGGAAGCACAAAGAGATGTTGTGACATGATGATGACTGGATGTACGGTAGAGCAGCAGAAACAGTCTTAATCTAACAAACGAGCTGAACAGAGGATAAATTTGGCCTTTTGAACTTCACGGTCTGATTAGAAGTCTAGATTTCACACAGGCCCTCTGAACAACTGCTGAGCTTAATTACAATAATATCCTAATTAGCTGTGGTTGATGAGACAATAGTAGATCATGAAGAATATTAATGTGTTAATGATCTGTCAAAGCAAAAAACATCCTTATATCATCTCTAGGGCACCAACGCAGTATAACATAATTATAATCTGTAAACATTCTCTGTTTGTATCACAGAGATTATTACTGACAGGACTGATGAGCTAACGGCTAGTCACGGAAGGGTCATAACCAGTGGGTTTCTGCCTTTGTTAAAACTCCATTTCCAAGATATTGCATCGTGGTTCCTGTAAATGTCTTTTAATGTAATGTAAATGTCCTAAGATTTCAGTTAGAATTACACCAGGCTGCACTGGAATGCTACAGCTAACTGCTGCTAGCACAGAAAATAACTATGAAATTCTTTGTAAATAGCTACATCATGCAGAAAAGCATTGGTCAGGTTTATAACATAACATTTGCATGAACGTCTATGACTTTTTTTTTTGGTAGTCACTAAAGATGGCACCTATGCACGTTGGTCTTCTCCCTGCGTAGACAAACCACTGGTTCATCAGTTTGGTCAGAATTAAATGGATACTTTGCAACTTTTTCATATTTTTAAACCATTTTCTTGAGCCAGTATGTGCTAAAATTACCCTTTGCATGGTTAATGAAAGGCCACCCAGCCCCTATCATCCCCTGTGGCCAGAATATTACACTTGCAACTTCAGAGTTGCCAGGCTGACATGTTGAGCTGACATACCTGGTCCTGCAGTCTGTTTGCAGCACGGCCTGCATATTTTAGATCATGAACACAGCTGATTTGTTTAATTTAGTGATGAATCTCTCCTGTAGACACTAATGAAAGCTGGGGAGTGCACAGCGAGGAGACAAGTTTTGCTTTCTGTTCTACAAACGGACACTAGGTGGTGCCACAAGCAAGCCAAAACTGCCCAGTCTCCCAATAAACTCTGCACCAATTAGGATATAAACTGTTTAAAGCAAATCTCACTTTAAACTATACATTTAAACAGATGATTAGAGACAAATAGCTAAGAATCAAGAGTCTTTTCAGAGGAATTCAAACAAACATGGCAGCACTACCATGATACAGATGTAAATAAAAAGATAATCCCCATGTATGCTCAAGAATAAGCACTATAATGTCACCTCACACATTTTCACACAATGACACTTTTAGAGTATTCGGTTTAATACCTTCACCCCAATGATAAAAAGGAACTGCATGGCTAAATTTAAGGCTTCTACATGCAAAAGTAAAAGTAAAAGAGACATAATCCACCAGGATTTCATTAGTGTTTATCTTAGTATAAAATTATCCAGATTAAAGGTATCTGTGACTGAAAACTGAGTTTTAGATCATCCATTATCTTCAGCCACTCACAGATGTTTGTTCATTTTCTGCCCAGCAGCCTAATTATGACGTTTCATGACAGCCACGTCTCATTTCCACTCCGTCATCACGAGGGTCCTGCTCCTTCAGATGCCTACACCTGCTGCAGAATGTAATTAGTCAAACACATTTATGGGCGGTGAAAGCTTAGTGGACACTTTTGTCCTTAGAGGACAGGAGGAGGAAAACCTCTGGAAACAATAGTGGGATGCTGGAGATCTGTGAACCTTGAACCCCACAGCTGCGCTAAAAAGACAACACCAGGGCATTTCTGGTAAATATGGTGAACGAGTCTGTGTTTTTCACTTTAACCCCCAGAGATGAGCCTAAAGATATTTATTTTCATGGAGCATTAAAAGTGTAGGATTGGCTGTCAGGTTTGTTAGCAGACGTGTGCAGCAGCTGGCACAACAAACCACTTTGTCTTAAATCCTCACCTCGCTCTTTGAATGTTTCTATGATCGTTTGTTTTATTTCCACTAAGTGTGAGCTGCACGGTCCTCTGCATGAGAGACTTCCTCTGGCTGGGCCGCTTGGCTTCCTGTTGGCTCTCCACCAACAGAAAGGCAACAAAATGATTAACAGATGCAACACTTGGCTCAGCAGCAGCTGGCTCTGAGTTACTAAGGTCGGAGGTCCGAGCACCGCTCAGAAGATATAGGTGGGCTCTTGATTGTGACCTTTAATCTTTACTTCCTAACAAGCTGTGTGATGATAAACAATATCCCCTTGAGGACTCAATAGGGAAAACCTGTGACAAAAATGTTTTCTGATGAACGGGAAAAGTCATTTTTGAGGCAGTAAAGCTGTTGATCTTGGTCACTGTTGCCACTTTAATGCATCATCATCCCACAGACTCTTCTACAGAGTAAAAACCCACAAACAGCAGGGTTGTGTACGACCCAAACAGAAACGGTTTGAAGCCAGATGAAGGCAGATTAAAGAAAATGTGCTCTTTTCATTTTCAGTGTGAAACAGAACATAAATCCAAGAACAAAGGCCCTGTCCACACGTAGCCAGGGATCTGCCAAAACGTAGATATTTTTCTATGTTTTGGCCTGTCATCCACACGAAAACGGATCTTTTTAAAAACTCCGGCCAAAGTGAAGATCTGCGTTTTCTCCGTTTTGGGTGTCTGCGTGTGGACGGACAAAACCGGAGTTTTAAGGTCCGCAACGTCACTTTCCACGACACAAAAATGCTGACATCACGTGTGCGACCTGTGTTTACACTAGCTGACAGCATGGATGCCTCAGAGCTGCGCTCGCTTTATCAATTGTCCAAGCGCTTTTTGCTTGTTTGTTTTTGCAAGCGGAATTACTGCTCCTTGCGGAAGACCACAGACGAAGGACGAGGTTAAGAACTGGGGAAGTACTGCCACCTACAGGTCTGGCATGTCCTTAACAACGTATTTATCCGGGTACGTGAGGACAGAGTTTTGTTTTAAAACGCGGTGGTGTGGATGCAAGTTTTTGGAGGGGCGGATATTCGTTTTTTAAAAAACCCGGCTACGTGTGGACTAGGCCAAAGACTGCAGCCTCCTGAAACACGACCACAGACAAAGAAAGTTGCAGGTGGGTTGGCTGGAAACAGAAACCCGATGGGACTTGGAGATGGCAACTTTCAACTAAATAAAATCAGACAAAAGAAATTCCTTTAAATTAAATCATTGCAGCAAAGGTTGTTTCTTGACTCGACGCTTGATTGAAGATAAAGGTTGACGGATAAATTCACATGAAATCGGTAATGGTAAAGAGATCCTTTGTATTTTTTACCTCTGTCAGAATCAGACTTGCAGCTTCTTAAATCACAGATGGATCATTTCAGAATCTTTCCTTGAGTTTTTGTGAGAATCAACCAGAAAAACGGTTCAGTGCCTTCACTCAGCTCCGTGGTTTCTTTCTCTGATCATGGTGTAAAACCTCTGAGATTTCCACAAAAATAAGAGTATGTAAAAGATTTTAAATACCGTTACATGTGAAGCAACTGGCTCCACTGCGACTACCCGTTAGCTTATCAATCTTGTCCGAATAAATTCCCCAAACTGTGACAAGCTAACAATAAGCGGTTCCTTTCCACAGAAACCCACTTCTACATTCTGAATCCTCCCTTTCATAAATGATGACCCCTGAGTTAGTAAAGACCTCTAAATAATAAAAGGTTGCATCATATCTGAAGTTGATTTATAAAGGCTCAACAGTCAGAGGATCAGCAGCTTCTTGGATTAAAGCACAGATAAAAAGGTAATATTGACAACCATGGGGATCTTCTGAAGAGCATCCTGAGTACAGCAGTGCGAAGCTGGGCTGCGTTTTACAGCCGAGTGATGAGAATAAAGTTTGATCTTGCGTTTAATGGCGCCTGATGGCCGGCGTGTTCTACGTGGACAAGTGCGGCCATGTTTAGTATTTAAACAAGTGTCAGAATGGCTCGACGAGATGACGAGTCTTGATACTGTTGTTTACTATGAGTGACTCCCAGCGTAACAAGGATTAATTTTAAAGCACAAACAGCCTCAGGAGGCAATAAACACTTTTAAAAGGATGTCTTTGGCTGTTTATGTCACCATGCAGGAAGAAAATACACTCCAGATAAAAGCTACTCAGAGCCAAATTTCTCTAACTTAATCCCGACTCAGCCTCTGCAGCATTTCAGCTCTGCTGCAGAAAGAAGACGCACAGTGGAGTTCATGTTTATGTTTATTGTGTTTATTTATTTGGCAGACGCTTTTATCCAAAGTGACGTACAATTTTTAACTTGTAGGGCATGTTGTGATCTTTCAGCCCTTATCCAGACCCTAATTCACTCCCTCTGTCCCACTGAACCATTCCTCCACTCCTCTGTTCTGTTTAATCCTCCAACAATTAGCACAATTGTGGATTCCTAGGGCCATGAAACCGATGTTCGTCTCTGTCTGTCTCTCTAGCTGTTTTTACAGGACCATAGCGTTTTCAAAACGGGATTTGCCGCAGCTCCCTGGGGAGGATTTTGGCATTTATAGTAGCAAAGCTGAAGCTAGAATATACTGCCATCTGGCACCTCTCAAACCAAGACGGGAAAGTCGCTGGAATGCCATGTTGTGAACAACAGTAATTTTTACTTCTACTATGGTGTAGTGTTGGATGCATGCTGTAGAGCTCCATGCTGCCCCCTACAGTTTGGGAGAATATTGGCTCACCGCAGAGACAAGCCGCATGAACCATAAACGCTGCAAGTTGTGAAGCGCGTTCCATCCGCGAGCCGCATAACCAAGCGGAAGGTGAATGTGTCAAGCATAAACCAAGCTTAATCTGTTCGTCCGCTCGCACGGCCAAAAGCTCCATGGTCTCCGCGTCCGTCCAGCCGGCTTTCCTTCCGGCCGGCACTCGGCGCCCAGTACACGTGACTAACATGACCACCCTCTTTTGCGGGGGGGGGGGGGGGGGGGGGGGGCCTTCCACAGTCGCTCCAAAGGGATTAGCGGGGCTGACGCGCGTTTAGCTGATTGAAGAAAAGGGTTCAAGCTGGTGGATGCAGATAGGTGATGTGACATACAAGGCAGCGTGTGATGGAACGGAGTTGTAGCTGATTCAGGTTTATCACAGCGCAGGAACATCTGATCAAGTTCATTTTCCAAAAGCAGTCATTTCATCAACTTCAGTTAGAACGTAGGCAGTAGAGGCAATGATAAATGTGGGCCTGTGGAACATAAGCACAGCAAAGAAGCACTACCAGACCAGAGAAAGAGTCCTCAAGTGAAGCAGCTACAAGTGGCAGCTCGTCCACGGGGGCGCCGCCCCACCAGTCTCACAGGAAGAGGAAGAAGTAGACAGGAAACACAAAATATAAAAGAAAACATGAAAATGTAATCTATACATCATACACACCATGAGTGCGGTTTAATCTGCATTTAAGTGTAGTTTAAAAAGGTTCTCTAACACTTTTACAACGATAAAAATGTCTTGTGACATTTGTGACATTTCCTGTTCCTTTCGGCCGCAGCGATCTTCACCATAGACCTACGCTATAACTGGATCCCCCTCCAGTACAAATAGGACAGCCTTTGGTCGCAGAGGTTTGTGATCAAAGCATGTGCAGAAGACCAGAGTCTCAGATCAGGATGTTCACCATGAACTCTGAACCATTACAATCGCTTGTTGTTGGGTTTTTTTTTGGCTGGCGTTCATGTTAACCAATCACAGGAAAACACCGTAAACCAGAAAATGGTGGAATGTGTAAGCACTCTCCAGCAGGTTTAAACTACGGTGCCTGTCTGGTGACACTAAGGGGAAAAAAAATAACTTGTGGCCACGAGTTAACAACTCGTTCCCACGCATTATCTCGTGGCCATGAGTAACTTTTTTTTTTCCCTCAATGTCACCAGACGGGCACCGTATAAACCAGCCCAAAACAGTCAGGAGTCAGCTCAGTGTGACGTTGGGACATAGGATTACAAAAGCCAGCAAAGGTAAGACTGAATTAATGCTTTTGGCTTCATGAAATTAGCTTACTTTATTTAGCTGCTGAGTTACTTGAGTTTTGACGGTAGAGTAATGGAGAGGAGAGTCTGTGCTTTAATTTAAATGATTCTGTGAATAGAATTGTGTTGCACTGTTGTTGCTGTGTGTTTATCTCTATATTTAGCGTCTTTTTTTTTACTGCTTTTTCATTTAGCAGCTTATTGTTGGCAATGGATGTTGTTGAGGTAGAAAACGTGGATTCGATCATTTAGACGAGCCTCTTCCCGTTAAGTACGTGTGCAGTCTGCATATATTGGTGAATATTAAAGGCTTACTTGACAGTTTTGCTTGCTTTTAGCACCCCCTAGTATCCGTTATTAATGGTCTTTGGTCAAACCGATAGCAAAACGTAACTCCTTGCTGCGCTTTCGTCTTTTTATTACCTTAATCTAACAGCTAAAATGTCTCTCCAGCCTTCATTAGTGTCTACAGGAGTGATTCATCACTAAATTACATAAATCAGCTGTGTTCATAATCTAAAACATGCAGAAAACGTGCTGGAACCTACTGCAGCGCCAGGTATGTCAGCTGAATTTTTTTCTAAGTCCAGCAGGTGGTGGCCCGCCAGTCTGAAGTTGCAAATGCGGTATTCTGGCCACAGGGGGTGGTGAGTGACATTGTATTAACCTTGCAAAGGGTCATTTTAGCACATACTGGCTCAAGACCATGATTTACAAATATGAAAAAGTTCCACAGCATGGCTTTAAGCATGTTTTTTGGTGCTGGAAGTGCTTGTGGACCCGGTACCGGGTGAATTGGGTTTAAGTTGTGTGACGCATAAGAAAGGTAATTTGGCATCCCCTAGTGGTGATATAGTTAGCGTATCTGAAAACTGACTTGGAAAAAGCACCCCACCCAAAAAAATATATCACCAGCCATCCCAGGCAGCTACTTGGATTTGTCATTTCAAAACACAATTAGAGCAGAAATGTGTTTATTGGGCCAAGCATTTACTAAACTGTCTGCATCAGTGTGTGAATAGGGTGACGGTTTTTTTGGTCCTTGTAGTTGCTGAGACTGGTCCACTTATGATTCTATTCCTACACGACGAGAGGGATTTATGAGCCACAAATAGGTGACCTGTTTAATCATTCAAACTTTTCTGTGGTACATGTACTTCACTGATCCAGCTAGCATGTCAGGATCTTCCAAGATTAGCACTTCCTTCATCAGATAGCCACCATTTCATGGTCATTCTTGCTCAAACATCCTTTCTTCTTCAGTTGCTAAGGTTACCGTATGTATCGGAGTTGTGCAGGAATCATTGAGCAAATCAGCAGTGTTGTTATCTTAGAAATACAGAAAAATCACGGATATCAAAACAACTTCAAACATTTATTTATCAGTTGTGTCCTCTCTGTTGGACTACTGGAACCCTGTTTTCCATCTGCAGCACAATAAAGGTGACCGGACGGTGTTTCTATTTACTTTGTTAAGTATGATATTCAGCCTCAGCACTCAAACTCACAAAATAGAACCTGATCTTTTGTTGTACTTGGGCTTTATTGTGAATTTCCTGTGGCAAAACAGAGAGATATTTGAAGCACATAGCGATGGTGTATGTGCTAGACCTCTGAGCTCTGACTGGGGTACAGATATATATAGATAGTATGCAGATCTGTTGCTCTTGTACATCAAATGTATGTTCTGTAATTCAGTTTTCCTCTCCCACGGCAGATTACTGGTCTCATCATGGTGCTGAATGCTGATTTGCATTTTGAACATGTAAACAAATGGCTACACTGAGGAGTGAAGGCATGTGTCGACTGGCACTAAATGCCCAAACAAATGAAGCCGTTTCTATGCTTAAACAGGGCTGTGTTTACTTAATTAAAGCCAACACATAAACTGAGGAGCTATTACTGGGCTCAATAATAATCTGCGCCTGGCAGAGCCCCCGTTTCATGAAAGGCTGATTATATCTAGCGAACTGGTGAAATGAACAGAACAGAGTCTGAGTTCATCAAGAGGCAGCAGCATTCTTCACACTGAGTCTTAATGTTGGAAATCTCTGAAATAAACAATGGTGGCAGAGAGCGGGATGACGGATTGCTAACCATTAGCAATAGCAGCTACACAACATGGCAAAACACGTTCAGGCTTGTGTTATATTTGGAGATAAAACATCAACGTCACTTTTTTAAGCCAGCAGAAGAATTGTGTTGCTGTTGGTCTATCAGAGACGAGATGTTCACATATAGGGAGCCCAAGGGCCATGATATACTAGCTTTTTGACTTTGCGTTGGTGCAGGCAGCAGGCTGCATCTTTGTTCACATACTTGCTGCTACACGGCACAGCACTGCACGTAGTACTGGGGTGTTCCATGAGGGGGCGCACTAGACTATACAGATGACTCAATAGAAGAGATCTGTAACTGGTTAATTCTGAGTTCGCGATAGAAAAAGAGAAAGCAGCGGTATCGAAGATGGTGTGAAAGACCTCTAAACCAGAGACGGAGTCACCATGCTGAGTGTGTCTTGCTCGTTTTGCCGACTCCGCCTACTGGTTAGTCGTATATTGCAGCGTTCGGACGTGTCGCATTAATTTCAGGGGACGTGCACAAAAAACACTTCAAATCAACACAAGTAATGCGTGGCAGCCGTTTTAAATACACATATGCGTCATCCAACAGCAAGTGTCTGGTATCTATAGTTTTGAGTTTGGTTTATATTTGAAGTTCGATAAATATTAAGAGACTTATTTAATTTATATTGCACACAGTGAGTGTTCAGTTGTCTTTCACAATCAATGTGCTGCCAAAACATATATATTTATATATCGGCCTTAATAATCGGCTTTAGATATCGGCCATTGGCAACTAAATTCTTTAAAAATCTGTATCGGTCTTAAAAAACCCATATTGGTCGGCCTCTAATCTGCGATCTCGTTCTTTTGGTTACTATCGAAACCTCATGACCATGGATGAGGGTAGGAACGCAGATCGACTGGTAAACTGAACTCCACCCCTCTCTGGTAAATGACAGCTACTCCCCTCTCTTCACTCGAGTGTCCAAGACACGAGGCCGCAGATTAGATGACACGACAACAAATTTGATCATCGAGCTGTGGAAAAGCACATATGGACTCCTTTATGTCTGAACATGATGTTCATTATGGACAATCCATGACTAGCACAGAAGTTCAATAACAATAATCGGGCCGATTCGCAGGTACAGCTGCAGAGCTGGAGACCGCCGATGTACGTCTGCTGCTGCTGCATGGCTCACGCTTCTACTAGAGATGGCGTAGGCGTCAACCTGCAATCTCTGGTTCTGCAGCCGTCAGACACTTTGGTTTTTCCTGCATTTGGCAAATAAAGTCAACGGGAGTTTCAACTACCATCCCGTTTACACACACAGCTCACGTGGCTCATCTGAATTTCCTTCAGTGACACAGGAATGGTTATACTATGAGACACCCGCTCCCTGTTGCTCGGTGCGCCGTTACAATAACGATGGAGAGAATACACAACAGAGAAGTTGAGAAACTATGAGGTGTAAAAAAAACAGCTTTTTAGGAAAATGTCTGAGAATGAGGAGAGCAGGAGGTCTGAGTTATATCCTACAACAGAACTGTTTGGACCACCACACCATATGTGCCACTTTATTGGTAGTTTTGGAATTTATTGTACATATCAAAGCAATTTGGGCCATTTTAATCATACTAATTAATAACTTTAACACATAACATAGTTTTTGTTATTTCTTCCCTTTTAGTATATCTTTTAGATGCTATGGGGAAAATGAACGCCAATGTGGCGTGATGATGTCATCAATATGTAAATTAGCACGTGACATCACCTGGCGACATCTAGCAACTTTTGGGGGGAACTTCAGCTACTTTCAGTCAAAAACAGTTGGCAACATTGCCTGTTAATGAGAGAAGCCTTTAAATCTGTCCTTCAGAAGTGAAATTGGACCTGTCAAACTTCTCATCACCATTCGAAAGGTACTGCACCGATTTGAAAAATTCAAAAAGCGTAGGCGGCAGAAGGCTTTGGTGGTCATGTGTGTGAAGTCTCGTGTGCCTAACACAAATGTTCTAGAAGATATGAGGAGAACATTTCTGCTGTCTGTCGGCCACAGGTGCCTTTTTTTAAAGGGGTTTAAATGGAGGGAAGCTGGCACAGTCCTCCTTTTGGGGCTTATAGCACAAAAAATTTAATACCAACAGCAAAACTGAAGACATCAATTTGAAGCTGACAAAAAACCCTACTAAATTTGAGAAAATCATTAGTGTACTATAAAAGATGTGGTCGGTGGAAATTTTTGTTTCAAGATTTCATAAATCATGCATTTAACAGAGCTCAGCTGCTCAGATGTCATTTCAGACCTCTGACACGTCTCATCGCCATTCAAAAACGCGGCACCTATTGGAACAATTCAAAAAGCGTGAGTGGCAGAAGGCTATGATGGTCATCTGTGTGAATTTTTATATGCCTACCATGAATTGTCTAGAACCTATGACGAGAACATTTTAGCTGTCTGAAGCCGATCGGAGTAGGAAATCTCTGTTCCTTTAACAGAGTACAATGAGACAGAATCAGGGTCTCTCCTCCTTCTGAGGCTTGTAGAGAAAGAAATGCAACTAGAGCTGAAACAACTAATCGATTTAATCGATTATAATCGATTATTAAAATAGTTAACAACTTTTTTAGTCATCGATTAGTTGTTTAATAATCATATTTTACCGCATAAAGTCTATTTTTTACCACAATCTGACATCGGTTACAAGCTGTTAAATTTGCCGCCAGTGTGTGGCAGTAATGAGCCACTGATCTACCAGTGGAGCCGTAGAAGAAGAAATGAGCCAATGGGTGCCCTCGGTTTTCATGACGTATCACGTTACTGACGCCCATCTTGCTGTGAGAGATGGCGGAACAAGAGGAAATACGGAAGAAAAATAGAAGCGACAAAACTGAAGAGAAACCCCGGACAAAAACCTCACGAGTATGGGAGCACATTTGAGACGAAAGCATGTGGGGGCTGATGCAGCAGAGGAAGAGCACCGCGGTCAAGTGAGCCGTCATTTGGAAGAGCCAGCCCGGTAAGTAACAGAAAATAAACAAGCTGGACTTAGTGTTTTAGCTGAGTTCGTTATAGTGGATGTTAAACATGTTTTTTTGCCGCGTCAGTCTGCGGTGTTCTACTTCTGATTGACTAGATGCAATCGTGAATCTCCTCCGTGTTGTGTATCATGCGCTTGCCAAATTTAGCACGTCTGTTTATAAGAATGTTCTCGTTAAGAGAAAAACGGCACAAACCCATAACTATGTTCCTCATTCAAAAAAGGACAACTCCGCGGAGAAAAATATACAGACAAGCTGTGTCCAGGTGAATATAACGCGGCATAGTTGTACACTTTCAATTTTTAAATGCAGGAGAAATTCAGAAAAAGTCATTTTTTTACTATTAAAAGGCTGTTTTACTATCTAACGCTGTAAAACGCCTCACAACACATTTTTATCATGTTTCTTAAACAGTATTACACAAAATAAACATTTTTCACATTTCTCTGGCTAATTTAAACACTCCCGACTCAAAGTAAAAACCTCATGAGCTTCTTACTTAGAGCTTTTTAATAGTAAAAATGTTTTACTTTTTTTCTGAATATCTCCTGTTGCGGGCTATTTTGTAGAACGTAACCCTCAAAATAAATGATCACTGTATATTGTTAATTAATTCAAATAATATAATATTGATTTAGTGTTGTAGTGTGTGTGCTGCTTTATTTTATATGTGTACTTATTTCAGTCTATTTGTGTTTCTTATGCAGAAAAAAACAAGCAACGATGGACAACTACATGGGGAAGAAGACACTCACCCCCCAGCAATTCATACCACTTACAAACTCTATTCTAAACATGCTGGTAAAAGACATGAGGCCACTATCCATGGTGGAAGGAGCAGGCTTCCAGCTAATGCTAAAAATTATTCTGGACTGATATTTTGCACTGTTTAGCTCATTTTATACTGCTGACTGTGTTCATGTGCAATAAAATAGATTGCAGTCAACTGCACAATTCTCTTATGTTTTTTTGTTCTTAACTGAAATGCATCCATCACTTGTATAGGTTAAATAGCTAAACAATAACAAACCGATTAATCGATTAATCGAAAAAATAATCGACAGATTAATCGATTATGAAAATAATCGTTAGTTGCAGCCCTAAATGCAACACTTAAGGACAAAATGAAACCCATTCTGAAGAGCTGACAAAAATTCCTACTTTTTGAGATATGATTTGTTTTGGTACTCTAAATGGTCTGGGTGTTGGAAAGAGTTTTTTCCAGAAAATGTGAAGGTCAAAAGTTAGAGTGCGAAATTTTCAGTTTAGAGTGGTGGGAAGCATTTTTTAAAATTTAAATATTCTCAAAGAAATGAACCATACGACCACAACGTTTGGAGTACATTCATGAATTATAGCTCAAAACGAAGGTATAGTCGTACGCTGTAAGCCAGCGTGCGTCTCATTTCAATCGGACCTACGGTTCTCTCGGGACAATGCCAGAAATTGAGCAAGGGAGAGTCACCGCTCCTATCTTTCCCCATTATAACTTTTGTGATTTTTTTCTGAAAATCTCAAGCCGTATCTGAACGTCTACCTGTGATTTTAGAAAAACTGTAATAGATATCAAAAAGATTGTTTAACCAGTAATAGCTGAACATCTTGTGAGTTTGTTGAAGCTTGAATGAAGTCTCTAGGTTAAAGTTAAAGGAGCATTATGGAAGTTTGACAGCCAAAACATGTATAGAGATAATAAATGTCTTCTTCATACATTCTCCTGCAATGCCCTGGTCCTGTAGAATGAGCCCTGGCATTTTACTGTGATTGCCTGTTTTTCTGTAAAATCACAGAAAAAGAGAGCTGCTTGGGTTGAGCAGGCTGCTTCATGCGCGTTCACGCGCACAGCTCGTAGCATTTTCTATCAGTAGCTTTAGCAGCAGAGAGTGAGGTAGTGCCAACTCAGCGACTTTGTCGCTGTTCCTAACGCCGTGTGATGAACCTAGCTACATTTCAGAGGACCCTTAGCTACTTTCTTCTAGATATTTCCTGCAAATTAGCAACAAAATAGCCATTTTCACTCCAAACCGTTCTTTGAACATTGTTTCAGCTGTCATCAACGATATAAATGTTACAGATACAAAAAACATCACTGGTGCTATAGCTCACCCAGTAAGATGGAGTACTCCTGTGCAGAGGACCCAGGTTCGATTCTGGATGTGAAAACAATTTATTTAGAGTTTCTTTTTTACATTAATGGTATATTTTTTTTACAGCAAGATGCCCAAATTTTTATTTGAGACTCGCCGAACGACATTGAATTCACAGATGAAAAAGATGTGGGTTCAACTTTCATTTTGGAACAATTTTTCAAGCAAGGGAAGGGAATGATCTGAGCATGCAGGAGGACTGACCCATCTTAAACCTTTGTCAGATGTGCTGAAGAGAAAGGTACAGAACCAAATTATTTAATTAATCAGCTGCACGTTCTCCTGTCCTTTGTCCTCCGGGCCACACACACACACACACACACACACACACACACACACACACACACACACACGGGACTGTCTCAGCTGTTATTTTCATTAAGGAGTGTGCACGTACAGCATGCGCGCCTCGTGCACGAGCCTACTATTGAAGCTGCCGTTACGCTTTTGGCCTGAGGGGGCAATCGCGAGCATAAAAATTCAAAACTCCGTAAAGTCCCTTTAAACTATAAGAGTAAGAGTTCAAAAAAGTGATAGGATTTAGCTGAAAATTGAGCAATCCCATTCATTTCAATGGGACAAAAAAATCGAAAAATAAGCTGAATATCTCAAAAAGTATAAAATATTTTAATACCAAAAGTCATTGCCGGCATAAGCGGAACGAGTTGAACGTTTTGATACCAAAATTGTGTAAATAGTTGAAGAATTGTGGAAGTAGTTAAATGCCAAAAGACGTACGGAAGCAGAATAATATGGCTTTACAGCATTCAAACAATAAAAGAAATTCTGAGCATTGTCTTGTTTTAATTACTCACAAACCCATAGTTAAATGCTAAATCAGCCACACAAAACACAAACTTCTCTACTCAGGATTATTGCCTTAAGAGCAAATTAATTAATTCCCTTTTCCAACGTTCATTTAGTCTGCAGCAGGTTTGCCAAAAAAAAAGCAGCTGGAGGATCTTCAGCCAAATGACTCAGCGGGAATTTCTCTTCATCTCTCTGCAGATCCGCTTCTGCCCAGCCAGCTTTGTTTGCTAACCATTAGCTAACCCTAACCCAGCAAGGTGTTAATACCTGATGTCAATTCCCAACCAGACCTCACCTTAACGAGAACTAACTCTGGCATGTTCGTAGCATCGGCTGATCAAATTAATTGCAGTTTGAGACATCATGAATTATTTAAAAATCCCCCATAGACGATTTTCAGCCTTTATCTTCCCCTGCAGGTGTGGCATGCTGCAGGGACAGAGGGACCCCCGTAAGGGCCATCTGCATCAACACTCAGACCATGCATGAACCTTTACCAGCACATAAACATTTACTGAACAGGAAGAAGGTGTACACCTCAAACTGTCCTCACTCTGCGTGCCGTGCACACACACATTTGAAAATTGTAATTACTTTTAGTCTGATTTAAAGATGCTGGAAAAGGCTTAAAGATGCTGGAAAAGGCATCCAAATGCTGCTTAATACAAAACACAGTTTGAATACATCTCTTTGATTTTTATTTTATGTACTTTCATTCATCAGTGTGTGCTTGATACCTGCAGCTGTGGGTGTATTCACTGTGTTTAATAAGATTGCCATCTTTCTTTATGGAATATTGAGGATTTATGAAGTTTTCATTACTTGGAATAAGATGATAGCTGATTGACGTTCCTAGTTTTGGTTCCTTCCTCCTGATCACCTCAACATAAACCCAGAATTAGGGCTGCACAATATATTGCAACTATATCGTTATCGCAATATCAGCATGCGCAATACACATATAGCAAAGAACAGATAAATATCGCAATGAATGGTCAGCTCAAATGTTTGCTACACATTATGCATTCTGTCAATCAAACGGAAGCATTATGTTTTTTTAACAAATCAAATAAGAGCTCTTCACCCATTTGTCCAATTGGGTGAGTTCTCATAGGTCAGATGCCCGCCCCAACACTTCATTTTGATGGTTAGCAAACACCTGTGTTAGCTTTGTTCTGCACTTTCTGCTTTTCCCGGGATCCACTTATTGCCTTTTCTTGTTCATTTTATTTTTCCCTTTCCTCAAATCTTTTGCTTTTCTCATTTTTATGATTTTTTAGTCATTTTTTTATTTCTTTGTTTTTGATTATTTTTGTTCCCGAGTTAAGTTTTTATCCTTCGCAAGTGTAATAAAAATGAACTTGTCATCTGTTGTATAATTGCTTTATACAAGTTATTGATCACTACTGTTTGTCAATCACACTTATCATGAGGATGTAATCAAGGAGAGCCGAACATAATGTGATCATGAGGATGTAATCAAGGTAATCCTGGTGGAGGTGTGCAGCTTTGCACGCACATCAGGGAATGTATAAGGAGCAGAGCAGAGCTCAGAGCTGTTAGAGCTGTTTTGAAGGATTCTACCTGACGAGGTTCTTGGATTACATGTGTTATCATGGATTACGTTTTCTAACTGGGGTGTTCAGCTCTCCACCCATAAGCAACGGTAAGAGAAATGTTTTGTTCATGATTGATAACTTGTATGAATGCTGGTTGAATAAAGCCTTGTTGTTCCTCTAATATTCAAGTTGTGTTTCATTGTTTCTGGCGTCGACTTGACAACGATCCTGATTAAATAAATATAAAGTGTAAAAAGAGACTTTGAGTCTTTTAAGGTAATTAAAATAAAATAAAACATTTTATTTTAGAACATTTTTGGCGTCACGAACAGGATCAGTCAAGCTATTCCAGCAACAATGAAGTGTTTTTGGAGAAGCAAAAAGGAGCCGAGTGCTTCTGGGGAGGGAACGCCGATTCCCGTGCCGATTCCCGGCTGGGAAACGGAGGAGTTCCGATCCATTGGTGATATGTTAAGGCAGCGCGGTGGACGCCCTGGGCCGTGGGGAGAGTTAAATGGAGTGGTCAGCCCCGCCGTGGTGCTGGACCGTTTGACGCGGATAGAAGTTAAAAAAAAAGCGCCGCTGGCAGGAGTGAGAGATATGATGTGGCTTTTTGCAGAAGCATGGAAAAAACAGGAGTTAGAATTGAGCAGTTGTAGAGAGCGAGCGGCGCAGGAGAAAATCCATGCTGAAGAAGTTGAGAAATCATGCTCAGAGTTTGAGCAGAGAGTGTGTGTGATGGGGAAAGAGCTAAAGCATGCTCAGAATGTTTTGGATAAAACGCTGACTTTTGTGTCTCGAGCGCAAAGGAAGGAAAAGAAGCGACCTCGTAGAACAGGTCCTGCTCAGATCCGGGCGTTTGTAAAGAATGTTGGTGAAGATTGGGACCCGCAGAAATGGAACGGGGATCTTTGGGGGGATGATGAGGAGGAGGAGTGGGTGATTAAACCTGACCCACCACCTCAGCCCTTGTATCCATCATTACAGAGGATAAAGATGTCAGAACAAAGACCTATTACTAGGCGTCGGCGAGAACAGCAAATTATTCCACCAATACTGGTAGATATGGTGGATGATCAGGGACGGCCGGAACTCGATGAGGCGGGTAATATAAGAAGGATGTTACAACAGCAGCCACAACCCGCCCCTAGGCTGCTAACAACGCTAGAGGATTATTCACAAGATGAGTTAAATCACATGAATGGGAAGCTGAAACAGCGCCCAGGCGAACCAACTGACTCCTGGCTTAATCGCCTTATGGAGGATGGCGCGTGTGATATAGCCATAGATGCCGGTGATGCCATGAGATTTTCAGGATTAAGTACTGATGCACAGATAAATGCTGAATACAGGGCTACAGTCCGGGCATTGCCAGCTGATGAAGATTTCAATGTGGGGGATGCATATGCTCTGGCATGTCATGTAATCTATCCTACCACGGCGGACTGGTCTGAGATTAAAGGGCAATGGCAGACAGTGAGAGATGCCAATCAGCGGCTCACCAGACTCACTATTAGAGAGCAAGTGGCTCGAAACGGGGGAGCTGGAGTGGTGGACTGTAACATCTCTAAGGCAACTAGAGATCACCTCATCAGACATGCCCCACCACATTATAAACCCATGGTGACCAGCTTGTTGTTTGGCGCGGCAGACCAGACTTTTGCCGCGATAAAAGATCGTCTTGGCGAACTCACCACGCTGGGTGATTGGTCTGAGACGAGGAGAGAGGGAGCTAGAACTGAAAATAAACCCAGGATTGATCCACATTCAAGGGGTCGTAAAGGGGGGGCAATGGGCCCCTCTAGAACAGATCTGTGGAGGGCACTGCGACAAGCGGGAGTGCCGTTTGAGGAGATTGATGGATTGCCCACTAATGCATTGATGGAGAAATGCAGCCAAATGGGACTGAAGGTCCATTGTCAGTTCAGACATTGTCCTGAAAAGGACGACAGGATGTCTGTGTCAGAATTGGTTGGAATGTTGCAGAATGTGATCAGGGAGGTGGCGTCGAAGCCTGCTGAACCTTCCGCCCCTCCCAAGGAATCTTCAGAGGAGGAGAGTTCAGATGAGTGTTATCAGGTGGCGGCAGTGAAGCGTAGAAAGAAAAAACAGCACCGAAGGGAACATGATGATGAATAGGATGAAGGTCAAGCTCAGGTTGTTGCCAGTGCCTCAGGATGGTCAATAAATGATATCAGACCACATGTGGAATTACAGATTTATTGGAAAAAATCAGTACAGACAGTAATGGCATTGGTTGACACTGGGGCGGAGGCCTCGGTAATTCATGGCAATCCTGATAAAATAAAGGGAAACATTGTAGAAAAAGGAGTATCAATGCTCCACGAGCAAGTGGCAGACGTTCCAGAAATGGATGAAGTGCCTTTTGAGGTAAAACCAATCCAGGATTCTCCTGTGAAACTGGGGGTAAGATGGAGCGAACTCACCCCAGAGCAGCAGGAGCGAGCCTGGTTCACTGATGGTTCCTGTCAATATGTGGCAGGAACCAGGAAATGGAAGGCTGGGGCATTTAACCCTGGTACACAACAAGTTATGGAACTCACAGGGACAGGAAAGAGTAGCCAATGGGCAGAGTTGAAAGCAGTACACATGGTAATAATGGCAGCTGGGGTGCAGGGAGTAAGTATTTATACTGACTCCTGGTCAGTAGCCCAAGGAATGTTAACTTGGATGCCAACTTGGCATGCTACACAATGGAAGATACATTCAAAAGAGGTTTGGGGAGCTGACCTATGGAAGGACATTTGGGAGAAATGCCAAAATATTCCTGTGTCAGTATTACATGTGGATGCTCATACTAATAACAATGATCCTGAATCCCTGCATAATCAGACTGTAGATAAGATAGTGAAAATTCAGGCTGTAAGACAATCAAGTCCTGGATTAGCCAAATGGGCTCACGTTACTGCTGGACATTGGGGTGTGCAGGGAACATTGAAATGGGCGAGGGACAGAGGAATAGATCTCATCATTGATGATATTAAAACTGCCATAGAAGATTGTGAACATTGTCAGCATACAGGTAAAGAACCGTTGGTACTGGAAAAAGGAGACAAGATAGCTCAGTTAGTAATCAAACGGTGTGTAATGTCCAAAGTTGAAGAGATTACTAAACCTACCACTATCACTCAGAGGGGTGAAACTGGGTTTGAATCATCAGACTTTACTGCGGGGGCAAAAGTGTGGGTGGAGCAGCTCAATGGTCCTCCCAGAGCTGGAGAGATTATTGCACAGGGAAAAGATGCTGTGGTAAGTGTATTGTTCCCCGGAGAGGAAAAATGGATTAATATTCCGATAAACAAATGTTACAGGAGAGAAAATTAATGCTTGTCATTCTATCTGCAGTTTTGTATGTATCCCATAGGCGGGTGTCTGAGTGACGGTGGTTGACTGGGTCCCCTTCCCCTACAAAAGGATTGAACCTTTGTCGAGGCGATGGATGGGCTCCGCGGACCTGGTGGTGTCGGATGTTTGGTCATCGTCCTCCATGTCCTCGCTGTCATCGCACTGAGGGCACATTTCTGTTGGGGGCTCACGGAAGGACAAGTGTTGGAAGAAGGGGTCATGGGCCATCTGGAATTGGTTAGCAGTATGTCCAACCGCACTCAAGGCACATTCACATGCAGAGCAAATGACGCTTGCTACTTGGGAAACCTAACATCTACCGGTAAGATGTACCGGTGCAGAGGATGTCTTAAAATCCGAGGAAGGGTGATCAGCCCAGGGGTGTTGGTTCAAGGATCAACAGTAACCTTTAATTCTGCAGCGTGCATCTGTGCATACCATCAGGGGAATGGTACTTGCATACAAAATGGCACAAATTGGAGTATGAAGGTTGATCGCGATTTCCGGATCAGGAATGGAACTGTAATCACAGGAGGATACGCCTATTTGTACATATTCTGGGTGCTGCCCGACACAGCTAGAGCTACGCAGACAGCTGTAGCTCCCCTGGTTCACACTTGTCAACAAATGGGACAAATAAGGGTAGCCGAATATGTGCGATGGACTGTGAAATTCCCTCCTATTCCGCCTTGCAACAGGAGGAGGCGAGCATGGTATGACACCGTGCTAGGAGGAACTGGAACTTTGTATGGTCTGGCTAACACAGCAAACAATGAGGTAACACGAACTATGCTGTCCAACACTGGAGAATACACCGCACAAGCTGTCACCAAGACTGCAAGATGGATGCCTTCGACTGTATCTAGTCAGCTAGAAGGAAGTGATGTGTGGAAAAGTGTATTTAAATGGAATCTAAAGCTTTGGAATGAAACTTATGATGCATTGCATAATTTGTCACACATAGGTAATTGGATAGTCTGTTCCTTGCAGACTATTCATGCTGAGACACAGAGAAATAGGTTTCAAATACAGGTAATGAGTAATAACTATCATGCATGGCGAACATTATGGAACATCAGTAGTTCATTATGGCTACAGCTACATGCAGAAATGACGATTTGTAATAAATCTATGTGTACTGGATACTGGGATCAGTATAATATGACATCAGTAATGACTGTGTGTAGATATCAGATACTGCCGGTGATAACCACTAAAGGGTTTTGGTATCTCCATGTTAGTGGAGAGTGGTGGGATGTTAAAACAAATCGAACATATGAAGTAAAACACTGTGATGAGACTGATAAGGGTTTAGCCTGCCCATTGGTAAAAGGACATAGCAATCCATGTTTCACTGATTCAAGGGTCGTACTCTGTGATTGGACGGTCACACCCCCAGAGGAACAGTTTTGGCAGGTGGGTCCTAACACCTTATGCGTGGCTACAATGACCAATTCCCCACAGGTACCTTCAGTTCCCTTTTCAGGTTGTCTCAAGGGTATACATATGTGGGAATGGAATAACGTGACCTATTGGTTGAGTAATTACACTGTATCTAGTCGGCTGACTAAGATACAATGGGAGGTTTTACACTCCCCTTGGACACTCTCACTGGAACGATTCAAATGCGCATTGGATGGTTCCACTGAAGTGGCAAAATTGATTGACTCTCATAGGTCCAACCTTTCCAGGCTCATGGTGTCTACTCTTGTGGCACAAGGGGAAATAAAACATGTTGCTACATTGATTGAACAGGCTTCCGCTCATCATTGGTGGGATATATTTACAGGCATGTCGAGTACCGCTAATAAAGTGCTAATTCCACCTATGATTGCAGCATTAATTATAATCAGCATTCTAACATTGTGTAATCTTATTATTTGTTGGTATGTTATTCGATTAAGAAGAGAAATAAATTGGGTAATAATGCAAAGACTACGATGAAAATTAAAGTGGAACTACAAGGTATGTTATAAATGACGTTGGTTTTGATGGGGAAATGGTGATGGATATGTTACATAAATTAGATGAAAAGTTCAAGAGTGGAATGTAATAAAAATGAACTTGTCATCTGTTGTATAATTGCTTTATACAAGTTATTGATCACTACTGTTTGTCAATCACACTTATCATGAGGATGTAATCAAGGAGAGCCGAACATAATGTGATCATGAGGATGTAATCAAGGTAATCCTGGTGGAGGTGTGCAGCTTTGCACGCACATCAGGGAATGTATAAGGAGCAGAGCAGAGCTCAGAGCTGTTAGAGCTGTTTTGAAGGATTCTACCTGACGAGGTTCTTGGATTACATGTGTTATCATGGATTACGTTTTCTAACTGGGGTGTTCAGCTCTCCACCCATAAGCAACGGTAAGAGAAATGTTTTGTTCATGATTGATAACTTGTATGAATGCTGGTTGAATAAAGCCTTGTTGTTCCTCTAATATTCAAGTTGTGTTTCATTGTTTCTGGCGTCGACTTGACAACGATCCTGATTAAATAAATATAAAGTGTAAAAAGAGACTTTGAGTCTTTTAAGGTAATTAAAATAAAATAAAACATTTTATTTTAGAACAGCAAGTAATATCGTCATTGCAAAATTAATCACTATTATCGCATGTCGCAGGTTTTTCTAATATTGTGCAGCCCTACCCAGAATGCATTCATGCACTGCAGATAAAAAACACAATATAAACACATAATTAAATGCACTATCTTGGACCGGATATATGACAGGGTACCACAGAACAGAGCTACGCCCTCTATTGTCCTGGCAGGGAATTGCTTTGCAACACTCGCCAGGAGACGGAGAAGTCTGAGAGCAAAACAACGTGTGTGCGTCTCCCTCGTGGAGCTGACGCAGAAGTATAAACAAGGCTTATGAATGTGCTTCACAATGCACTGGATTTTTATACTGAATACAAGGCGGTATGGACCCGGGTTGTTGTCCTAGATAAGCGAGGGAGGATATTTGGTTTTACAAAAATTCAGCTACATGCGTACGAGACCTCAAGCCATCAAATGAAACTGATTAACTTCTTTTTACCTCATTGTTTAGTACATTTGTGCTTCTTCTTTATACATATTTTATTATCTTATCTATGAAGATGAGATAAAAGACATTTTTAGGCTCAAAAGACTTGAAGGGCTTATCAGAGAAAACTCATTAAACTTTTTGGATAAATCTTCACAATAAGTGATATTTAGTTTTAAAGCAACCTTCAAAAACGAAACACCTGGTGACTAATGTTGGTATAATCCCCATCGAAGCTCTACTGGTGAATGTCACTGTTAAAAACCAGTAAAGTGATCACTTATGGTAGCTTTATGTCCCGGACACTGAAATGTTACTTTAAAGGTCTCATGAAACAGATTAGTTGCAGGGTTTCCCTTACACAGGCGTAGAAGAAGAAGCAGCGGGAACTACTATGTTGTCGCTTGTGATCACAGCCGGCAGGCAGCAAGGAGGAGCAGGCAGAGCAAGGTGCTGTTACAGCATAAGTTACTGAGTTTAAAATTAGAAAGGTAGCAGTGGATATAATGCTTTTTGGTTTACATGTTTCAGTAGCATTAAGATAAACGAGTGTTGACGATCTTGACAGGGTTTCCTCCAGTGCTTATTAGGCCAGGTTTTCCTCCCCCCGCCAGGCTAATCATCACTTATTCATGTAAAATGTATTTATTTTTTCATGTCTGACTTTAACCGCATCTAATACTGTATGACGGCGTGAGCGCAACAGCGACAACTTAAGATCGGGCTGCATGGTGGCGCAGTGGTTAGCACTGTTGCCTCGCAGCACGAAGGTCGCAGGTTCAAAACTCGCCTTTCTGCGTGGAGTTGCGTGTTCTCCCCATGCATGCGTGGGTTTCCTCCAGGTACTCCGGTTTCCCCCACAGATCACAACATGCCCTATAGGTTATAAAAATTGTACGTCGCTTTGGATAAAAGTGTCTGCGAAATGAATAAACATAAACATAAACATAAGATCGATGTGTGAGCAGCCTAAGAGGTCGGGTGTTTTCATCTGAACCCTTAAAACCTCCAGCAGGCTACGTTGCACTATTGACGTGTTAGCACGTGGCGCTAACAACTTACCGACGTGACATGCCTCGGAGAAAGCGTAAAAACACGTTGGACGCTTCTTCTGAAGCGGGAAAATAACACTTCTTCTTAAGCAGAGCACGACGTCGCCTCGGCTCATTCACGGCCGAGCTGGTACCGAACTGAGCTCGATAACATTGACCCAGCACAGCCACTGGGTCGTTGGAGCTGCCCCGTGACTGCCTGATGGAAAACCAGCGGGTTTCATCAGACTCATAAAGTTTTTTTGTTTTTGCTGGGGACCACCTGTATTTTACCGCTCCCTCCTGCAGTCTTCCCCTATTAAAATTTAAAATGATTCTGTAAATCCGTGTATCAATAGAAAAAATCTTTGCCTCTGCCAGCTGCAGTAAATGTAGTTTCCAAATAATAAATAAGAGGTGCATTCATCTGTGCATCTCCTTTGATCCACATTAGTGATATTCTCAGCACCAGGACAGTGAAGCAAAGAAAGATTCCTGAGTTTGTTAGTAATTTTATTTATTAGGTGCATCTAACCTGTGCCATTTTTCTCTGAAATGAGATCAAATCAGTGCTTCTATGGGTTGTCTCCACTCTGCACTAGAAAATTTTACTTTATTTAGAGACGTGCCATAATTTTTCCCCAAGCAACCCCCCCACCCCCACCCCCCCACCGCCAGCCCCACCGCCACAGCTGGAAAAAATCCTAGGGGAAACACTGAGTTGTCATGATTACTTTATTCTAAAAGTTTGACCAACTTTTGTTTGCATCTTGAACTGACTTGCTTTGCGGTTTAAACAACAGCAGCAGCGAACAAACAGAAACGTGAACACAGAGGTGTGAAAACCCTGCTTCCTCCACAATACCACCTTAAGCCTGCGTGATCGACATAAAGCGTCACCGCTGTTTACATCTGGTGGTCCTTTCCTTCATTCATTTACCCATTATTTAGGAAAAACGATGAGGCAAAGGCATCCTGATCCAGTGGATGTTAGTGGTGATTCACTACTGGATGACATTCGGTCAATTGAGCCCAAGGACAGCAAAAAGATGTGACCACAGTCCCAGCTTCCTACACGTCAGAAGTGTTTCGGGTCGTTCGAGAAGCTGAGCGATAATTGTCACCAGCACGTCCCTCAGCAGCCACCACACTCCTCCTGATTGTCAGGATTTTAAAGCCCATGCGTGTATATAACAATGAGGAAGTCTAGGTTTGTCCCCTAAAGCTTCCGTCATAAACGCCAAGCAGCTGCTCGAAGTTGAGCCCACTTCATAAATATGAAAAACAGAAGGGAGCCAGAGCAGCAGTCCAGCAACCGCACAGTGGTTTTTAACCAACTCACATGCTCGGGGCAGAACCCTCCTCTATTGACATGCAAATGCAGGATCAGGCAGCTGAACAGCTTGAATGAAGCGAACACCATCACCCAGCTTTGGCAGGCGGCCTTGGGGGTGGTCAGGAATTCATCAGAGACAAGGGTTAAAAATGTTTTCGGCTCATCTATAGCCACTGCATTCAAACTGGCCCATCATCGGACCATAACAAACACAATAGCAGATATTTATAACGTCAATCGCCAAAAGGCTAAAGGTGGGCAATGATGGTTTTGCCTTTGTGTGCGTTATTTTTTCTGGAGGATGAAAGGAAGATAGGAGCTTGTGAAAAGGAATGAATGAACTGATGTCTGAGTGGTAAACAAGTGGGCGGACCTTCCTTTTTTGGGAAGTCCCATGATCATGTGACCACTACCTGGTACAAACACAAAAGCGGTGTTAATGACATTGGTCGAGTAGTGCGAGTTGGACAGTGGTACTCACTGTAGTTACCGCATGTAATCACCTGTCTCTCAATGAGCAGCATTAATATCTGTCTCAGAATAAAGTATGTGTTCATATCAGGTTTATTTTATGATCTGTGGAAGGAAGTACAAAATTTGCTTTGCGCAAAAATGCAGAAGTGGTGCGCAATTGCACACGCAAGCTTCTTGGAGGGAATGCTACTCATAAAAATTCTCAGATCACACTGAGAAACCTCTCAAGATCAAACGTAGCTTCAGAGTGAACAATGATGACGGATGGAGAGAAATATTGGATTCTTCTCACTTCGTGCAGACAAACACACACACGCTCCAATGTCAAGCCAAGAGAATCCAAGATGTTTAATATTCCTGATTTATGATTGGCACTAGAGATGGACAATATATCGGCATCAATATCTGTATCGGCCGATATTAGTCATTTTTTGACATGTCGGTATTGGTCCGTTAAATAAAAACGGGCCGAAATTAGCAACCGGTATTTTTTCCGTCTTGTCTCTATTTGTTTATCTGTTTCAGAGGGTGCGGGGTGATGTGTAATTGTTTAGTCATGTGACAGTGATTGTAATCATCTCAGATGCGTAAATGTGTGTGTTGTGTGTACATAATAGCATAAATTCAGCTTTAATAATTTTCATTCTATACAAAATCTGCTGATTTTAGAAGCATTAATGTCAGTATATCGGTATCGGCAAATATCGATTATCGGCCACAACAGTTATCTTAATATCGGATATCGGTATCGACCAAAAATTTCATACCGGTGCATCACTAATCGGCACAGTCCTCATTTCTTTGCAAGCAGACCTGGGCACTCTTAGCACACTACACATGGCAGGAATATCTGATAAGATTATCTTTAGAGCCATTATGACCATCAGGCAATTCTTTGGTTTGGTTTGCGGGGTTTTCCGTATTGTTTTTTACCGTGTCCCGTTTGGCTGTGAAGCAATCAAAATTGATGTCTGAATGCATCAGGTGCATTCTGTTGGAAAGAAAGAATAGAGTCGCAAATCTGAACTGCAAGATCAAAAGTGATAACACTAGTGATAACACTAGTTCACGTGATAAGAAGCGAAGAGTGAGACAGCAGCATGTAAATGGTCTGTGGTTTATTATCTGTTATTTGTGCCTCTTTCATGGAGGTTGTGTTATTGCTGCTGGCAATAGGAAATCTGCATGTGTCTTTATTTTGTTATTTGCCAAGTGATTTACCCATTTCCCGTGTTTGATTTCCTGTCTGGCCTGATCTGAACTGCTGAGGTTAATGTGTTCTGAAAACGTAGCGCGTAAATTTGGCAGAGCGCAGTGGCGCAACGCTTCTGAGCCATGTCCAATCATGCTCGGAAGAAATCAACTCAGTGACTATAACAGACTTTTTGCTGCGTATTGCACTCTGCAGACATTATGCATCCAGTAAAAAGCTGGGGTTAGAGTACCAGAGTCAGGCAGCACTTAAAGTATAATGCACCATTGGTCATTTTGTACAATTGGTGAAAATGCAATCTTTCATCTTCAGTCATGGAAACCACAAACTGTTATTATCAAAATCAAACTTAAGTAAAACCAGCCCATTATAGAACAAAGCCAAAATATCTGATTGCCCATTGCACACACATATAAGCATCAGATCAACTTTTACACTCAATAAAAATCAAGCTAGCCACTAAAGCTAATCCACATTACCAGCCCAGTAATGATGTCTCAGGTTTACTGCTAGATGTTGGTTCAGTGGTATCCCATCATATGTGTTGGTAACAACCCAGTTTGAATGTTGAAAAAAGACTTTAAAAGCGCAAGACTGCTTTAATGTTTGAACGTATATCTACAACAGATTCACTTATGAAGTCAACCTAATTAAACGAGGCTGACAGCTAATCAAGAAATGCTAAAATGGCTACAACTCAGTCAATTTGATGTCGTGGTGGTTTTGAGTCATCCATAACTCATATTTTAAGAGCTTACTGATCATGCCAATAATACTATGATTTTCGGTAGAAAATGATCTAAAACTCTGGTATGGAAGGTGTCGGGTGATAAAAATTCCTTAAAGAAACCAGAGGCCTTTAATTGTCCTTTGTTGCATCGCTGGAATTATCTATCAGACCTCATACATAATAAAACCATCTTGTTATGACCTAATCGGTGACACTGGGTTGATATGGCCCCATCTGCTGTGTTGACTACACATTAACCATGAAGCAATAACTCACAATGAGACAGGTGCAATCTGAATACCATTATAGCCTTCTCCACCTCCCTTTACCGTCTTTATGTGGTGAGGTGGTGGCTGTCAAGAGCCAAGCCCTCTGTGTCCGGAGGCTATGCAACACACCAGCTGTGAATGAAAAACAAGCAGCAGTCTCTGTGAATTAACATCCTTCCTCTTTGCACTGCTGAAGGGTGGGTGTCTAAAGCAAAGAGGCGATTCAGCCGTCATCTGGATCTGAACAATGTCAGATTCTTTAATGGCCTGGTGTGGAAAGCTACAGAAGTAGATGTGCACTGGCATTTTGGATGGCAAAAAAGAGCCCCGGCACTAAAACTGACAAGAGTTAAGTCCAAATAAATCAGCTGCACACTTTTCATCCCAAAACGAACAGTCCTGCAACTCCTGCTTAACTGAACCTGCAGAAGGTTGTCCGGACCAGATCCAGACCACCAGCCTGCACAGATGAATTCCACACAGTGAGTTCACCCAGCAACAAAAGGTGCAGAGCCACCAACTCCCCACATGCAGACGAATTAACAGCCAGAAATGCCACCAGACGGGGTAAACCTCTGAAAGGGAGGGCAAGTTTCTCAGCCTAACCTGTCATGTGACTTTAAAAGTCTGTAAGGTGGTAGAAAATAAAGCACACACGCGCACTCACCTTTGACTTGGATCTCATAGTCCGCTATGATCTCCTTATCCTTCTTGAATTTGGTGGATGACATGGCTGCTCCTCAGGTTTTCGCGTTGAACCCCCGACGGTCGAGGACTCTCCTTGGCGTCGATCCCGGCGACTTGCTGCAGCTCGATCCTCCGTTTTTCCTCAGCTCGATCCTCTGTTTTTCCTCCCAACACACACGCGCACTCACTCACACACACACTCACACACGGTGGCCTCTTGAAGGCAGCGGAGGCTAAATGCTATTGTAGTATTTCTGCAGCCCGGAGGCTGTCTGAATCAGTGCGCGAACAGGACATGAGCATCGATCCAACGCTGCGTTTCTGTTTGCTCCTGCAGATCCACTTCAGCTGCGTCACTTCAGAGGAGGCAAATAAAAAAAGGCTCAAAACTGCAGCAGCATGATGAAGAGAGGCGAGCTTGAAGGTCTCCAGCCGTCAGGTCCTTCTGTGTCGGAGACGAACGGACATGCGTACGAGCGGCGCGCAGCTCGCGCTGACAAGCTGCGCTGCGGGGAAACAGGAATTCAAAAGATCATCACATGAGCCTCCTCACAACCAGACCTCCTCTTCCTCCTCCTCCCCCATCTCCCCTCCCTCACCCACGCTAAGCATTGGCATGATCTCTTCACGACGCTCAGCGCAAAACTCGCCCCGATCTTGTGGATTCTCGCACGAGTGGAAAATCGGCTCAAAAAAGTGGAAAAAGTCGCACAGTGTACAGGACATAATATAACCGCAGGGTTCCTGGTGCAGGTCACGCACCTTACGCTCTTTCCCACTCACTCCGTTCTGTTCGCGATTCTGTCGTGATTTTTGTCCATTTTCACGCCCCGTAGCTTCAAAATAAAGGTTTGGGAAACAAGCAAATAGCCACGGTTCAAATGGTGAAAACCCAGATGTTTTTGGAACAACAACGAGTGTAAATTAACCGTTAATTTGTATGAACTGGTATCTGGACATGTTTCATGGTTTTTAAATTATTTTATTTATTTAATTTTTCGGGGGGGGGGTCTGATGAATGTTGAACAGATGGTGTTGTCACACAACCTAAATGTCTCCATAGACTGGTTGTTCTCCTCAACAAACTGGTCAAATCTCACCAGGGAGGCGTCCAAGATATCCAAGCCTAAGCCACCTCAACTGGCTCCTCTCGATGTGGAGGAGCAGCGGATCTATTCCGAGCCCCTCTCAGAGACTCGAACCTCTTAGAGCCCAGACACCCTGCGGAGAAAACTAATTTCAGCCGCTTGTATCCGTGATCTCATTCGTTCGGTCACTATCCAAAGCTTGTGACCGTAGGTGAGGGTTGGAACGTTGAATAACAGTAAATCTAGAGATTTGCCTTCCAGCTCAGCTCTCTCTTCACTACAACAGATCTGTACAACGCCCTCATCACTGCAGACGCAGGCACCAATCAGCATACCGATCTCCAGCTCCATCTTTCCCTCACTCGTGAACAAGACCCCCGAGATACTTAAACTCTTCCATTTGGGGCAGGACCTCTTCCCTGACTTGGAGGAGGCATTCTACCCTTTTCAATCAATCAAAGATACTTTATGATAGATGATAAATGACCCGCACTTGTATAGCGCCTCTCAGAGTAAGGACTCCAAAGCGCTTTACACTACAGTGTATCATTCATCCATTTACACACATTCACACACTGATGGTGATGAGCTACAATGTTGCCACAGCTGCCCTGGGGCGCACTGACAGAGGCGGGGCTGCCGAGCACAGGCGCCACCGGTCCCTCCGACCACCACCAGCAGGCATGGTGGGTTAAGTGTCTTGCCCAAGGACACAACAGCAGAATTCTCTGTTCAAACTTTATTAATCCCAGAGGGAAATTAGAGTTTCAGTACACACAATTCAGAGATCAGACATACATGGGCAAGACACATGACAAGAATTCATGACTGTGGTCATTCGCAACTCTGAGTCGCACTACCTTAATAGAGATAAGGTTACATGAGGATTGGTTCAGGTGGAGGGAAAAAAGGCACTTCAGAGCTACCCTCCATAGAGAGGGCAGCTTTGCTCTGCAAAAAAACACCTCAGACAGATATGCAACAGACTTCAGACAACACAACATAAGTGTCCTCTAGGTGGGGTAGTGGGTTGGGACTATCCCCACTTCAGTTCCTGCAGCCATGATAGAAGCAGCGCATGTCACCTCAGTGTGGATAGGGGGAGGAGCATTGAGGGTTGGAGGGTTGCAGTGACCCTGGAATGTTTCAGCAGCCTTCCTGCTGTCCCGCCCAGGCTGGGATAGGAGACAGAGTTGAGTTGCTATGGCACATTCCACAAATCTTCTGAGGGGGGAGTTTTCGTTGGAGCCTTGCAGGCTCAAGGGCGCCAGATTGCGATAGAAATTGTTTTGGGGTCCAGACAGAGATAATTTCCACTCTGTCTTACAGTTTGTTGGTCCTCAACCTCTCAAAATCCCAATAATGGACATTAATCTATCCCAATCCGTGCTGATTCGTCCACTCTCTCCTTGATGGCATCCATCTTTTGTGCCAAAGAATGAATCTCCGCCAAAGTTCCAAGCTTACGATTCATCTCGACAATTATGTGAGTGTGAATTCACAGCGCGGTGCAAACCATCTCTGAGCTCCGGGATCCGGCCAATATTCCTCGACAGCTCGTTAATTTTCCGATTCATCACGGTAACCTTATGGCAGTTTCACATCTGGGCCCGGTCCGGGTCCTGCACCGGTAGGGTTTGTTCACACACACTTCTCAGGAACGGGGAAATCTCCGAGCATGTGAGCGGGGCAAAAGACACGTCTTTGGTATCTCCCTGAAAACAACGGCACTTCAGCGCTGTGTGTGTGTGTGTGTGTGTGTGTGTGTGTGTGTGTGTGTGTGTGTGTGTGTGTGTGTGTGTGTGTGTGTGTGTGTGTGTGTGTGTGTGTGTGTGTGTGTGTGAGCTTCAGTCAGAGGTAATGTTTACTCCTCAGTATACAGAATGATGATGAAACATGCATGCGGGAACTCCTGCTGCTTGATTCTATCCGCCAGTCGGAAGCTCCCCCTCACGGTAGATGTGTACTTGAGCTGGCCAGTCAGTTGGCCGTGGGTGTGTTGGATCTGTTCAGCTCGAAGCAGATTTCCTTTGTGAGCCGAACAACCGACCGGTTGAGCATGGATAAATACAAGGTCACCTAGATGTTAACACTCTAAAAGCTACCCATTCGGGTCCGTGCTGGCCCAGATGTGAACGCTCCATTAAGAAGCCACTGGCTGCAGGTTAAATGCTTCTGTTTCCCTTCTCCACGCAGCGCTCATTTTTATCTTAGCAGTGATTCTAACCAAGTTGACTTTATAACTTCAGGCTGCACTGGCATCTTTTAAAGGTTCTTCAAAAACGTTTTAACTTTACCCACCGGTGCCATGCAAACGGCTTCCATATAACCAAGTTGACTAAATACGAAGATGATTAATATAGAAACCCTAACCAAACAATGTCACCTTTGGACACTCCATTGTCATGGAACCCTCCCTGGCAGCATAGACCATTAAAGACGGCTGGCACATCTCAGCAGAGGATGTGATGGATGATTACTGTAGAAGTAAAACAGGTCTCAGGCACAGTTGCACACCACCACCTCCTCCACCATGCACCATGCTTTAAGTTAATGATGTTGGCACGGTTATTTCTGCTGCCTGCAATTGTGAATAATTAACCTATTATCTTTTTAAAGGACTTTTGTCCTTTTGCACCACCCATCTTTATTGTTTATGTGCATACCCTTCAAGCACTCCGGTCTTTGTTCACCTCACCTCCTCCTGACGACAGAACTGATGCTGGAAATTAAAATAAGTGGAAATGAAAATGTATCTTCTCAGTAAAATATACTGACAAATAAATGACACATGTGCAGCTGTTCCTGTGCAAACATTTTGGAATTGTCCCAGAATTGGGATCTTTCAATGTAGCCTTGAGCATCTGCTCTTCTGAAGGTGTTTATCAGTGGCTGACTTTTCACTCATTTGCAGTTTAGTACCTGAACCCTTTTATTCTTTAATCTCTGACATATCCATCATTCAGGCCTCCTAAAAGTACGAGTCAGTGTTTTGTAAAAGTTTAATGGAAAACTTGAATCCTAATTTTAACTAGTAACCCTCTCAATAACTAGTATCCACTTATGCAGCTTGCTAGGTGGTAACTTTGTTGCTAGCAACAGTTTTTCTGGTTGCTCTTTTTGCTGAATCTATTAAAAACATTTTCAGATACTGTTAATGTGCTGTAGGAGATTGTTTTACGCCCCCCCCCCCACCACCACCACCACCACCACCACCCACACACACACACACACACACACACACGCACACTGCTCCCCTGTCCTCATGTCTCAAGCATACTGTGCATACAACTGTATGGGGTCATAATTACAGTGAAAAGGTGGAAAGTCAGCCAAAGTCCAAAAACAACTTTCAGAAAAAGCATCATGAAGTCTGAAAGCATATTGTGCAAGACCACCAAAATGTAAATTTGGTGTGCTGTCATATTTCCCAGAATTAGATAAGTGAGAAAAAACTATTTGTAACCATCCCAGTCATTCTCCTGACCCGGCTGCACTCCTTTAGCTTTAGCTTAGCATAAAACACAGCAAGTGAATGGATCCAACTAGCATGGTGAGTACAAACATCCTTAAAATCAGTCAGTAGTGATCCCATTTCTCCTCGGTGACCTAAACAATCAGACCGACTGCAAGTTCAACTAATTAGTAACATAAAGGAATCACAGTCACCATGTCATATG